>NC_140494.1:93926196-94116196 GCF_964271855.1 Acomys minous | reverse complement strand
TGACCTAGGATAGCTCTTTCTCACTTCACATGGGGAGCTCCTGAGTTCTCCCATCCAGTTGCACCGCCGGTTGGAGCAAACTCGGTCTCGTCTTTGTTCATCTACACCAGCAGCTGTTGGCGTTTGGCATTTCAGCTGGCACTGGGCTGGGAAGGTCAGGCCTGGAGACCCCACTGCCCCAGGAACAAGGCTCAATCTCCACCACAGGGAGAGCAGGCTTCAAGAATGGTGGCAAAGACAGAGATCCCCCAGGGGTTTACACAGCTCATCTGGCCACAGATAATCCTCATGTTTTATTTGGTGTTAGATATTCAGAACCCACCTTGTCCAAGTTATGAGGAACTTTAAAGTATCTTCTTCCTTTGAATAATTTTGAAGATTCACATTTTAGGGAGTAGTCCTTGGGCTGTGTCAGTCTGCAGGCAAGGCATAGGTTTCAGGACACTAGGACAAGGACAGGGGCCCTGTGGTAGTTAAGGCTTACAAAGTGCTTCCTCAAGTGGAGACCTATGGTTTTCACTGAGCGTGTCATTGGCAAGGGAGTTGATAGTAGGTGTCCTCCAGTGCTGGTCACACTGGCAATGTCAAAATCACACCTGGACATGGTAGCTAACAGATATTCCTCACTCAGGCTCCCCTGTCAAAGATGACACAGCAGGCCAGGGCCTGCAGGTGTCTAAAGCAAGTTAAAGGGGCAGAGGAATCCCCAAAGGGCACATTTGCCACTCAAGCCTGGGGTGTGAATTGAGGAAAGGAGCAGCAGATCCAGGCGTCTGATAGCCCACCTCAGAAACCCCAGCACCCCGAAGCTCTGTTCTGCCCTGTCAATCAGACTCACAACTGGTACACCACAGAGCAGGAGCCTCTTTAAACCCTACCGGAATCCAGCAACAAGACTGGTCAACCTGTTAGTGGCAAACAAATGTCTAGGGAGTGGTTTTGGAAATAAAAATGTTGGCAGAGGTGATTTTTTTTTCCGTCCTCTAAGGGAATATTTGCTTTTATTCAAAAGCTGCTATTCAAATAACCTTGCCTGCCGTGTGCTGGAAGCAAGTATTCCAAACCACATGGGAGGAATTGGTGAGAACAGGATGTGTTAGCCTGCAAGCAGAACCTCATGCTTTTCAAAGGGTAAAAAGTAAGCAGGGAGAACCAGGGCCACTGGGGTGAGGCTGCTGTGGAAGGGAAGCAGCTACCACACACAGCCGCACGTTTACTGTCCCTCTGTGTGCACGTGCTGAGTGCGGCTGTCACATTCTGGATCACCTCTGAAATAAACGTGTTCATGGAAGAGACTGCAGCCAGCCCTGTGTGATTTGTGGCTCTCTCCGCTGTGCTGTTACCTGGAGAAGCGGGCAGCTGCAGTCGCTCAGGAATTCACCTACCATCTGTCGTCCTCTCAGAGTGCAGCTCACTGGGTCTGCTCTGCGGAGACAACAACGGGGAAAGAAGGCAGCGCAGCGTACGCATCAGATTGACCGTGCTCTGGAGGGTAGGAAAAGCCGTTTAGCTCCCAGGGTCATTCCTACCCAATAGTTGCGCTGGCAGGGCCTTTCCCTCCCTCCTTTTCAGGCTGGGTTTTGCCCCATTAATATAACCTATCTTTCCGGGTCCCCACTGCCTTTCTGTATGTAAGGATGTTCCCATCTGTATGTCCCCACAGCAGGAAGACCTGGCTGTGATTTATTCTGACCCCACCCTCTGGGCTTGGTAGGCCTTTGCCAGACTTGCCAACACATGTCTTGTGGTGAGGTGAAACACTCTGCATCAGGAAACTGAAGTTCAGGCTAGGATATGTCTCAGCGGAGGATAGCATGCAAGGACCTGGGCATGAAAAGGGGGAGGGAGAGGAACGGGGAGGGGAAGCAGAGGGCACAGCCCACAAAATGTTCCAAGGGACTTTGCATTACTTCGGTTTTCCTACACAAAGCACCGCATGTATTGGCTACCCACTACGCTCCAGAAGCAGGAGGTGTCTAAGCCTACTCTAGCTGCTGTAACACAAATGTATCTGGCTAGCTAATACAGAACCAGTGGGAATGTATGCTCACAGTCTGCAGGATGGGACATCAAGATAAGCTCGAGAGCATTCAGTGTCTAGTGCCCTTCAGACCGCAGAAGGGGCAGGCTTGCTCTCCCCCAGGCCTCCCATATAGGCATGGAAGCTCCGCCCTCACGATCTAGTCCTCTTCTAAGTTCTACTTCCTATTGCTATTACCTTGGGGATTAGATTTCAGCATATGAATTTTGGGGTGATGCAAACATTTAAACCCTAACAATGATAATGTGATCTCTTGCCTCCATGAAATTTTCTGTCTGTTACGGAGCACAGAAAGCAAAGGACATAAAAGGTACATGAATAACAGAACGGCAAGAACAACAACAACAACAACAAAATCTAGAGACAAAGCAGGGTGCTGAGCTCAACTGAGAACAGGAGAACATGGGGCTGATTCCCATGGGCTGGCCCAGGGTGCTGAGACTAGAGACTCAGAGATGCCTGAGCTCACCAGGAAGAGTGGACAAGCTTAGTCATTTGGGGAAGGAGGACAGAGAGGCAGGGACGTAGGGTGTGTGTAATGTCCTGAGGTAGAGGATACAGGAAGGATCTGTAGGGCTGAGTGAAGACCAAGGTCACTGTGGCCCCTAGAGAGAGGGGAAGACCCAGCCCATGCCTGATTGTGGAGGGCTCACCCCAAGAAGACAAGGGTTATCAAAGACTAACCCAAAGTGATTCCCTGAGGTGGAATATATATATGTGGTGCCCCTGTCTCCAGAGGGCTGGAGTCACCGGTGGGGGTTACCAGGCCAGAATAAAAGCACTTATTTAAGAGAACAAGAAAAAAACAAAACAAAACAGAAAACATAACAAACAAGAAGCTGAGACAAGAAGCATGAGGATCTGGTTCAAATCCCAGATACCCACTCACAAGCCTGGACATGGTGACATATACCAGCAATCCCAGCACCAGGAGGCAGAAACAAGGGAAGTCACTGGCCAGCTAGGCCAGTCATATGACTAGCGTTATGTTCAGTGAAAGACCCTGTTTCCAAAAATATGGTGGAAGGCAATAGATGAAGTCACCTAAACTGATCTCTTGACTTCACAGGCGCATGCATGCATATGTGCACCTGAACACACACACACACACACACACACACACACACACACACACACACACACACACACCCCACACACACACCACATCTATGAACAAACTCTTTTCAGTGTAGAAGAGGGCTTGGAGACTGTTTCCCCGCTGGGGAAATGAGGTGTATCTGAAGCTTTTCCAAACTGTATAAGGAGGCCACACTAACAAAACATCCACTGGTACACCCTGTAGCCATTTGTTGAACTTTCTCTGTTCAAGCATCCTGAGAGGACCTGGGCAAACAAAATGCAGTAAGACTCCAGTTCTTTGTGCCGGGAGCATCTGCTGAGCTCCACAGAAGGCTACAAGCCGACTGCTCTCATGCTCACTGACTGCTTCGTTTTCATCGAAAACATCATCTTTTATAAAGACAATTGTCTATAAAACACATGAATGTATTCATGAAAAGGTATTTCTTAAAAAGACTCAGCACTTAGGGTTTTTTTTTCCCTTCTCCAAATTCAATCAGCAATTTGCCAGCCAACCAGTATTAAGGATGTTTACACTCTCCATCAAAAGGCAAGACCACATCCAGAGAAGACCTCCACCTGCCCCAGCCAGCTGTGCACGGTCCTCACTGTGACCCCGGGGAACAGCTCTGGCCAGGATGTTCTACCAAAGGTCTATAGAGAGCTAGCCCATTGCCTGAGGGGTTTTGCTGGGTTTCTCCTGGCTGAAGCATAGGCATAAACAGGTCTTGGTGTTTCTCTTTCTATCTTTGGATACAGTTCCCAGGATGTCTGCATGTTCCAGGTTTAAAAAAAAAAGGGGGGGGGGCATGGCCATTTGTGTACAAATCTTGAGGGAGACACTGGCCTTCCTGGCTGTTCCTGATTCAGGCCTCCCTCCCTCCCTCCCTCCATTTGGCCACATGACCAAAGACAAACAGCAGGAGGCAACATTTCCCAGCTGGAAGCTCTGGGATAAGATTTCTACAGATTTCACTAAACAGCCCTTCCTGCCAGGGAGTAAGGATTTATGGACCAGTCCCCATGTCCAAGATGGGATACCCAACCAGGATCCAAAGAAACTTGATAGTCCCATAGAGGAGCCAGGAGTAAAGCCAATGAGCTCAGCACTGTCGGGCCTCCTTTGGCCCATGATATTGAGTGAATATGTACATATGTGCACATGCACCCACACACACAGAGCCCTATAGCAATGAAAATATGAAGTGTGTGCAGCAGTGGTCTTACCTAAGCCACAGAAGCAGTGTTTGAACTGAGTTCTGAAGGATGAGCAAGGCTGATGAATGGACAGGGAAGAACCTGAGAAAGATGTGCCTGGCTTAGGGGATTGGTGCACAGGGAGGGGATAGCTGGAGCACCCTGTGGGACCACAGGGAACCTGATGGGAGCTGCTAGATGATAACAGTCTAGGCCACCAGAAACAAATTTCTCTTTCTTTCTTTCTTTCTTTCTTTCTTTCTTTCTTTCTTTCTTCTTTTTTTGGGGGGTCTTTTTTTTTCTTTTATAAATTTATTCAGATTACATCTCAATTGTTATCTCCTTACTTTTATCTTCCCATTCCTCCCTCCCTCCCTCCCTCTTTCACCCTATTCCCCTCCCCTAGGTCTGTGACCAAAGGGACCCTCCTTCCCCGCCGTATGGTCACAGCCAATCAAGTCTCATCTTGGTAGCCTACTTATCCTTTCTCTGAGTGCCACCAGGCCTCCCCACCAAGGGGAAGTGGTCAAATATGTGGAACCAGAGTTCATGTCAGAGTCAGTCCCTGCTCTTATGCAACCGTGGAGAATGTCCTGTCCATTGGCTAGATCTGAATGGGGTTCAATGTTTACTGCATGTATTGTCCTTGGTTGGTGCAGTAGGTTGAGCAGATCCCCCCCCAAGCCCCGGGTTCAGATCCGCCCATCATGGTGTTCTCCTTGTGAGCTTCTAGGACCCTCTGGATCCTTCTATTTCCCCCATTCTCCCATATTTCCCTCACCTAGAGTCCCAATAGAAAGTCCCCACATCTATCCCAAGCTCCTGGTTAAGTGAAGACTTTCATTGGACATCCCTTTTGGGCTAGTGTCCAATTATAAGTGAGTATATACCATGTGAGTCTTTCTGGGTCTGGGTTAACTCACTCGTGGTGATCATTTCTAGTTGTATGCTTTTAGAAAGCATGTGGGAGTAATTTGCAGAATGGTTGTATGGGGTTGAGGACAGTGATGGCGACACACCCACACACCTGAGCTCCCAGATTACCCTGCTTAGCTGCATTAGAATAGAATCTACTTCAGGGTAGGGGAGACAAGTATGAGTTTAGTTTTAGAACAAATACTCAGAAGCAGGCATTTGCATCCATCTGTCTAGCTCCACAAGGACAAGGGTCATGTGATTGAGAGTCATCACGGTGTAAGTAGGATTGAACTTGAATTCCCAGAGGAGATTGGCCTAGGAGAAAGTAGAATATAGATCTAGATGTCCCTAAGTGGCTGAGAGATGACCCTAAGAGAGCTCCTGCAGGCATGGCATCAACTGGAGAGGAAATGGGTCTGTGGAGTAAGACGTATAGGAATTTTCCATACCCGTCATCTTCTAGAACTCCTCAAGATGTTCAGCTAGTAAGACCCTCTGGGTACCACCAAGACAACTGCTGTTTCTACGGCCTCTGTGATTCCAAATGATGCCGAGCAGGGAGCCCTTGGAAGTGTTGTCAGGAGGGAGCATCCAAGGGCACTTGACTTCTGTAGGTCTGCCCTCCATGCAGGCCATCACCTGTGAAGTTCCCAAGTTCTCATGCAGGTCCACTTTCCAGGCACATCTTGCTCATGAGTGGGCCCCCCAAGAGGACTCACCCAGGCCCCCCCACAGGCTCCACACTCACACACAGCTTCACTTCTGCATACAGGCCCCATTTCTTTCTTCCTGTGAGTCACATCCGAGCTGTTCTGACTTCTCCTAATTAGTTTTTTTTTTTTACACGCTAGCTTTGCAATTCCTTTCCATTTCTACTGCCCATTTAAAAGCCTTATTTTCATCTCTGAAACATCCCTTTAAACTCCCTGTCACCTCTTTAGTTTCTATTGTGATGTCTGACACATCGTCCTCTCGCTTAAAAGAGTACATTTCCATATTCTCCCGACAGATTTGCATTTCTATTTCATCTAGGAGGAAGACAGTGGAATCCTCGGAAAGTGCTGATGGGCGGATCAAGTGAAGTGACTGGCTCCTTGGCAATATGAGATCTCAGAGGAAAACTTAAGAAACTAACCACAGGCAGAAAACTTTGATTAATAAGAGTCGGTATAAAATTGGATTCTTACATCACTGCCCCAGCTCTGTTCTGTCTCCTTAATTTGTATTTACTATTCACAGAGGGGCTTATTGTGGAAAGAAATTCTGAAGCACTTTTGGTTATAGTTGATGTCCCAAATAGTGGGTGTAATACTGATTTAGAGCAAGCTTTGTCTCATGAGAACATTCCTCCCATCCTCGGAGCCCAACAGTACCTCGCCTTGTCCCTACTTAGGAGAGCTAAGACGTAGGTAGCACTAAAGGTTCTGTTGTGAGCCATTCAGCCTGGCTTCACAGAAGTGTCAACGTTCTCAGTCCTACAACATAGACTGCAAGACACACTCTCCTTTGAGACCCACAGCAGGGATTACTTCGTAATTCTGTAGCTTACTTTTCCCTTTACGACGTTTGAGTTGGCTGCATTCACCCTTGCCTTGCTCACTGGCTTCCCATGCAGGGTATAAATAGAGCCCCCTGCACCGGCATCAACACCCCACACTCGCCTTAGCATAGCTTGCCTAACTTTGTACTACTACTGCATGGGCAGCATCCTCCTCCGTGCTCATGTCCTTTGTGTGTGTGTTCTCAGTCCTTCAGCCCTGGATTTGGCTTCTGAGTGTTTTTCTCTGCTGTGGACCAGTGAGGCCAGCATATACCTCCTGAGATGCTAAAGAACCAAAGGAGCCTCTTGGGAAGGGGCTCGTTTGATGATCTATAAATATAAGCTTTGTTCTCTTTACCTTAGGAGCCATGGACACAACCCTGGCCAGCATTAATGATGATAATGCTTTCTTTTGTTTTGGGTTTTTTTGTTTTCTTTTGGATTGGTTTGGTTTTGGTTTTGGTTTTTCGTGACTGGGTTTCTCTGTATAGCCTTGGCTGTCCTAGACTTGCTTTGTAGACCAGGCTGGCCTCGAACTCCCCTCCATCTGCCTGCCTCTGCCTCCTGAGAGCTAGGCTTAAAGCCGTGCCCCACCATGCCCAATAATGCTTTCTTGCCTGCTGTCCCTCGTCCTCTCTTTCTTTGTCCCCTCTACTTTTACCTCACCACAGCAGCATTTATCTCAGATGGCTGGCCGGCCTTCTGAGAACATCTTGGGTCCAGAGTCACACATCTTTTCCACTGTTGGTAGCTGTCCCATGTGCCCCTGACTGAGAGCCCCTGTGACTGCCATGGTGCTTCTTCCTCTTTACAGTGTACTCTGGCTGTGCTTGTCAGACTTCTCAAGCCCGAGACAATTAGCTTTTGAAAAATAAGTCAGCTTAAAGAGCGAGATACATGCCCTAACGACATGCCCCCAGTGACCTGCATTCTCCAGCTAGGCCCGTCCTCTCAAAGTATCCAGAACCCTCCAAAGTAAGGCCACCAGCTGGGGTCCAGAGAAAGCCTTTATTAATAATAATTCATGAAAAATGGTATTTCATACTGAAGCCAATATCACCCACGCACTCTGTAGTCAGTTACTAAGCATGAACTATGTTATGGTTAGTTCTGTGTCCACTGCCATGCCATGTTCTTGTTCAATTGGCAGGCATGATAAACTGAAGCCCATCTCAATGTACATACATTGTGTATGGGATGCTGCAGCAGACTTGCCTTCACTCTCAGCTGCTTTGTTATTGCTCATGTACTCAGGGAAGACCCCCACCCCCACCCCCAGCCTTCCCCTTGGGCTTGTGAAAAAGAGTGGAGGTTTTCAGATTTCATGGGAAGCCTATACTGAGGACCCTGTGGCTTGCAAGATAGCTCAGTGGGGAAAGGCACTTGCTTTCAGGCCTGAGAACCTGAGTTCAAGTGCTAGGCCCCCCATGGTAGAAGGAGAAAACCGACGCCCACAAGTTGTTCTCTGAGCCCCACGTGCATGCCGTCACATTACTCCCCCAACCCATAGAAACATTTTTGTTTGAAAACAAAGGACCCTGGGTCCTCACACGGGCAGCCAGTGGAGTCCTTCACTCACAAATTAGATGGCTGTTCTGCATGCTAAACACATTTTTTCAGATATAAGGGAGACATTAGCCACAATAGAACATGATAATAAATTAATCTACAGCAGACTAGCCCCCAGAAAAATGTTTGCCATGGTTATTGAGCAAAATGATGACCTCAGCCCCAGACGGTCGCTAGTACTGCAGACATGCACACTGAACAGCTGGTGTTGGGTCTTCGTTGCAAAACCTGCTGTGCAGAAGGCCAGCAGCCTTGGCCAGCTGTATCCAGGAAGAGGGAAAGCAAGACTACTTGTGAATATGAGGATTGGGGTTAACTCTCTAGACCCCTGCTACTGACACCCCCAGTTCCTTCTCCTCCCCACCCTGCCCAGAATGACAGCAGCATCCAAGAGTCTGTTGCTCTAGACTGTTGCAGCCTTTCTAGTGGGCTTCTTCCTCACACTTGCTTCCCTAGAATATTTCATTTTCTCTTCCCCTCTGCCTCTCAAGTGCTGGGATTAGAGGCAACCCAGGATGGAGGCTCAATTGGTGGTTGATGTGAGAGGACCCAGCTCACTGCAAGTGGCACTACACCCTGGGTTGGTGGTCTTGGGTGCTAGAAGCAAGCTGCTGAGTGGCCTTCTTCTATGGCCTCTGCCTCAGTTTTTGCCTCTAGGCTATGACTTTGAGCTCCTGCCCTGGCTTCCCTGGATTATGAACTATAAACTGTAAAATTCAATAAGCCCTTTCTTTCCCAAAGTTGATTTTGTTATGGTGTTTCATCACAGCATATAGAAACCTTAACTAAGACATGCCCTGGGCTCAGAGTTGGTGGGTTTGCATGTGGGGTCTCCCGTGCCGAGAACACAGCTGGCAACTCCACGGCCACTGCCATGCCTCCATGCCTTCCACGAGCCTGAATGTTACCTGCCTGCTGGGCCCCTCTCCATTTATACAGCATCTCAAGTCGTTGAGAACCTTTGACACCAGACACACCGTGCATCCTGCCGAGCATCCATTTGCAATAGGGTTAGACTTATCCAAGCAAAGGTAATGAGGGTCTTTGTCACTAATTAGTTTCCCATACTGGCTGACAGTTAGATTCTGAGGGGTTTAGACTCTCGATAGTGTGTGTGTGTGTGTGTGTGTGTGTGTGTGTGTGTGTGTGTGTGTGTGTATACACGCACGCACATGCAGGTGTGTGCACATGCAGGTGTGTGCACATGCAGGTGTGTGCACATGCAGGTGTGTGCACATGCGTGTTAATGCCAGAGGGTGATATTAGGTGTCTTCTTCTATCATTCACCCTCCTTTTTTCTTTTTTTAGGATGTCTCTCAGTCAACCCAGAGCTCAATAATTCAGCAAGACTCAGCCAGCTTTAGGGCTCCTCCCACCTCTGCCTCTCTAGTCCTAGCATTACAGACACATGTCATCATGTCCAGCTTTGCATATAGCGTCTGGAGATCTGAAGTGAGGTCTTCATGCTTGCATAGCAAGCACAGTACCGACAGAGCCATTTCTCCAGACTCCAAATTCCCAGTGATTTTTAAAGGTGGGCTCTAGCCGCAACAGAAAAGGAAGCCCTTAGGCAGGCAACTAGACAGAGGCAGGGGCTCAGGTAGGGCTCGTTAGCAGTGTGGGAATTCATGGGGATGGATGGTAGTGCATAGCTTTTATCCCACTATTCACAACCTTGAGACAGGAAGACTGGGAACACGACAGAAACTGAGACTACATGTAAAGACTCTATCCGAAACACACCAGAAACAAAGAGCCCAGCCAGGAATGGATGTGCCTGCCCACTGCTACTGTGTAAAATAAAGGGCCTAACCCAGGCCACCCACAGCAGCTGCCACAGGTGGCAGTGCATCTCCCTGCCACAGGTACTGTCCTGCTCATCTTAAGTCTTCAATCCCTCACGGTACACTGCAGGGCAATGCTGGACGCACTGACTTTCCTGTTAGAGTTTTGTGGTGACATATAGTCTTTATTTTTTAGAAAATGCTATTATAGACTGTAATGTAAATGTCACATGAATTTTCAAAACTAAGTGCGAATTTCCAAAGCCCTCATGATTGACACTAGTCGCTTTTGTGTGACCTTCTTAGGCCCCTTTCAGCCAAGTGGAAAAGATTGACAAGTCGAGCTGTGGGCTGTTCAGCCCACGCAGCATTATCATGCTGCAGATCATGCGAGGATCAGATTTATGGCCCTGAGGGTGATGCTGCTAGCAGTGAGTCCCAAGGAGTGCCTTCGCCTCAGGCACAGTGGGGACAGCAGAAGGACTGACATCTTATTTTGGGCCGGGACAACACCCAAAAAGTCACTCTGCAATTAGCACCAAGTTAGCATTTTGAGGTCCACTCTGAACAGTGTGGCAGAAGGGAATATATGACAGGACAAGACTGACCTGGGCTGAGTATTCTCTGACCTGTTCTTCAAGGAAACACCACTGGGTGTGCGCTTAGACCAGATGAGATTTGATGTGTTGGGGTGGGCTGGTACTGAGGGCTCCTCTTTTCTGTGGAGAAGGGGAGGGAGGAAATGAGCAAAGTATATGGGGGTGGGGCTGGGAGGAGAGGAGGGAGGGGGCTGTGATTGGGATGTAAAGTGAATAAATTAATTAATGAGGGGGGGGGGAGAAAACCAAGTATGGGGGAAAAACACCTGAGATGTAGAAGGCAGCTTTTGCCAAAGCCAGGGAGGAGAAAAGGGTACTAGAGGCACAGGTATGGCCATGGGCCAGGAAGAAAGAGCACAGGAGCCACACCGGATGGGTCTTGTCTGGAAGAATTGCAGGCTGCCAGGCAAAGCTGGAGAGTCTGCGGCTGAAGCAGGTCTGCAGAGAGAGGGTCCCTTGAAGCTCTTAAGTAAGACTTGCTGAAGTCTCGAAACAGGCCATGTAGCCACTGTGGAGAGTGTGGTAAGGAAGGGCAGTGCAGGTACTGGGCGGTCAATCATTGAGAAGGGGTGTTTGCCAGGCAACGGGATGTTCACTGCCAGGGGAGTAGAAGCAACCAGCAAATGCAGAAGAAGGCAGACAGCTGCAGGAGAGAGTGAAGTTGAGAAGAGGGCGGAGTCATGAGAATGAGGGGGTGGAGTCAGGTCTCCCTCGCTCTGTGTCTGAACAGCTGGTGAGTCTGTGTGCCTTCTGTTACCAAACAGACTCCCACAGTAAACAGAAGTTGCGAAGAGACGCAGCTTGTGTTAGCTCACAGTTTAGGAAGTTTCGGCCCATGGTTGAATCTTGGTCCCATTCTCTGGAGCCCTGTGGTGACGGAGCAAAACCACTCACCTCATCAATGCAAGAAATACAAAAGTATCTCGGAGAGCTTATCCCAGAGGCAAATATGAGTGCCTAGAGCCTGGGAAGACAGTTTTAGGTTATCCCAAAGTCCATGTTCTAATGTAGTGTCAGTTTCATGAAGTCTTTATAATGGAGAAATGATAAACCAACATGCTTCTCAAAAACTCTGATGACTTTATCAGGTTAGCATGTCCCACTGCACGCTGCTTCTAAATGATAGCCCAAGCCATCTACCAAAACCCACTAGCAACTGCCCTGGTCATCTTTGCAAGGCCATCAGCCTTCTTTGCAAGGCCACTTCCTTCTTTGCAAGGCCATCAGCACTTAACCCTGGCACATGTTCAGAGACAGACAGACAGACAGCTTGCTAATGAGATCCACAGTTCTTACTTTGGGGACAGAAGGCTGACCTTGACACAAAGCAAGGGTACAGGATGGCAGACCAGGGGGAGTTTGGGCTATTACCAGCATTTCTGTTTCCCATCTTCCTCTGCTCATCAAACCTGTGTCAAGGAAGACAGGCATTAATCTCAGAAGCCATCAGACAGTATTGAGAACTGATGAGATATGAGCAGTACAGGAGAGCAGGCGTGTCCACCCGGAGCAAGCAGTCACCATCTGCTCAGTAACAGCATCGGGGAAGGAGACCGGAAGGTGGGGGAGAGAGATCAGCACTGCCTGGAGCTCTCTTGGGGGTCTGTGCCCAGGCAAGGTTGATTGCACGAACTTTACACTTTCAAACTATTTATTCCATCTGCCTCAGCTTTGGGAGAGTGGGATAGTTAGGATGTGGAGCCAATTAAGAGAGCTGATGTTTCTAAGGTCCTTAGGGCAAGGCCTGAAGCACAGTAAGTGTAAGTGCTAAATATGATGATAAAACAATGGTGACATGAGTAACTATCATCCTTCAACAGCAGGAGTTAAAGACAGATAAACTCAGATGTGACTTGTACATTGACTGCCTTCTTGGGGCTCCTACCAATAAGGCATGTGAGCGCTGGCCTCTGTTTCTTTTCCTTTTGTTACATATGATACAGAGTTGGCAGGGATAATGGAAGACACCAGCGTAGTTTAGTAAATGCCAGCAGTTGTCTCCCCAGGCAAGACTGCTTTTCCCTCCAGGACTGCTCCCTAAGATGTTGTGGCGTCTATTTTTATGTGTCAGCTTGTCTGAGACAAGGTGAGATGTGTGATCAAGAATGATTCTGGATTTTTCTGGTAATGGACAGCTGGGCTCTGTAGACAGGGATTAGGTAGGCAAAGGACCTGGGCCTGAGGAGGCATTTGTCAGATGAGGTGAGCATTCAAATTGGTGAACACTGGGTAAAGCACACTGCCCTCATCTCGCTGGGTGTAGCTGGGCCTCATCTCGCCAGGTGAAGACCTGAAGAGAACACAGGTTCTCTTGAGCCAGAAGGATTATCCAGCAGGCTGTCTTTGACTAGATCTGTGTCATCAGCTCCTTGCTGGGTCACTAGCCTACTGCAAATGTTTTGGACTTGTTAGCTTCCAGAATCTTCTGAGCTAGTTCTGTAATTTATATCTATGCACATTCTACTTGTTCTGCTTCTCTGGAGAATCCTGACGAATGCATGGACAAAATTTCGATGACTGGGAGAATGCAGAAAGAGGAAATCTACTCACCAACCTAGCCTAACACCAAGTGGAGCAAGATCACAGCCTGCCTGACACCAGGGACTTCTGCTAGATTGTACTTCCATTCTGATCATGGCCAACCCCAACTGACTGATGACCAGGATGGCATGGAGCCTGAGGAGCGACACACCCAGAGAGAACACGTATTGGATCTTACATGGAAGAGGGAGCATTTCCTCTCTGTAACAGGCATAGTCCCTGTTACTATTCAGACATTGTGCTAGCCTTTGGTGGTAACAATAACAACATAATGGGTTCCAGTGGCGCCACAACACAGTCTGCTGAGGGCACAGCACTATTCTCTATATAAACAAGATAGCAGAAAAATCTCTGAAGTCTCATAGATTTAAAAATAGGGAGAATATATGTCATAATGAATAGAATATGACAAGGGTGACGGTAGAACAGGTAGGCCTTGCCTTGTTCAGGTGCTAGCTTCAGCCCTCTTTCCGCATCGGCTCACTTACTGTGCACAGTGCAGCCGTGAGACGGAACCCATAGTCACCTCACTTTATGCATAAGGACTTGGGATTCAGACAGGCCCTGTACCCACATGGGTGCTCATAGCTGCCTAAGAACAGGGCTAAGATTAGAACCCAGACCCTGGGATTTCTCCATGATTTCAGTAGCACTAAAGGAACTGCTTATTCCAAGTTTGTCTACTGCCCAGTGTCCCGTTCAACAGTCCAGGCCTGTTCTAGAGAGTTCAGTGACTGTCAGTCACCCAGCCTGGCTGTGTCTACTCTCAAATGCATCATTTGCATTTTTTTTGAGAAATTGAAGTAAAATACATCTATAGTAGTTTAGAGCTGAGCTATGATGTCACTTTGTCAAACGGCAAACACAGTGAGAGGCCAGATCTCAAAGAGCTACAATGAGAGAGCATTGAAATACTTATGTTTTACTAGAGCCCAGCCCTCACCCATGAATTCACTCAATAAGCAATTATCACACACCAGGAACTAGGCAGCTGCTGAATGGTGAATATTCAGAGAACACTGAGAGCTTGACTATATTCTAGGCCCCTCTCCCAGGCTAAATAGAAGTGAGGACAGAATCTGGACTCCCGCATCTTGAGAGGAAGTGGAAGGGCTCTGAGGAAGTGCCCTGCAGGGCAGTCCTTTAGATAGTCTCCTCTCTGGTGGTAGTATTCAACACATCCTGGGGCATTTCACCTCAGCAAAGTGATCACGCTGCCACTCCAGTTCCCATGGAAACCAAACTGGGACAGGAAGAGTGGCAGCCGCTCAAGGTTATCAGCACCAAGGACAGTAGAGACAAAGAACTCCATCACTCCAGTGGTCCAGGACCCCGTAAACAAGGACAGTGGAGACAAAGACCTCCATCACTACAGTGGTCCTGGACCCTAGCACATCTTCCTGCTGTGTGAGTGCTGAGAAGAGGAGCGTGTGCCTTGCAGAAGCAGGTTCCTGCTTCCCTGCTGCCTCCTGGTCTGGTCTGGCATCTGGTTCCGGAATGGACAAGCCCCATGTTGTGTCTTACCCTCTTCCTCCCTCCCCTTAGAGCCACCAAGGTTCCAAGTGAGTCATCTTCATTATGGGCTCCAGGAAATGACTTCCGGGAGTCAGGGACTGCTGCCTGGAAGGCCATCTGAATAAAACCTGGCTCCTCTGATGCAGAGCAGGTGGCAACTGCCTACCCCAAGTGCACCCCTGGCCCATGCATACCCCCCCACCACAGGCTCCCTTCTATGGTGCTCTCCCCAGGCTTGCATAGCTGCTCCCATTAGCTCTTCTTGGCACTTCTTCTCTCTTCCAAAATCCTGCCTATTTTTCTAGCAAAGAGCATTCTGTTCTTCGAGACACCCAGAGTTCTGAGGAGGGTCAGCCATTCCCTTAAAGCTGTTTATCAGGGCAGTTGATGCCGGCTGTATCTAGTCCCCGGAGCTTAGAACAAATGCCTTCAGATCGTGGTGAGCCTGGGAATCCAGGTTCAGAACTTTGTCTGCCTTGCTGCAAGGAGAGTGCTTCCTGGGTAGCCAGCACCAGGCACACCCACTCCTTCTAGTGTAAATAGGATCCAAACTGCATTCACTGGCCTGGTCAAATGCAAGCCACCTGGAGCATCACAGGAACTCGCATCTCTCCTAGTCCCTGCCCTGTGAACGCTGAGCCTGGAGCTGAGCTCATCTAAGGCTCAGCCCTGCAGGGAACTGTTAGTAGAAAAAGATGAAGAGGGAGGCCTGCTTGTTCATGTTAGGACCATCCCTTAAGAATTTAAAGACAAAAAGAGGGGCTGCAAGGATAGCTCAGCAAAGTGCTTGCTGTGCAAACCCAAGGATCTGAATTTGATCTTAGAATCCACAGGGAGAAAAAAAATCAGACTCAGGTTGTTACTTTGTAAACCCAGTGCTTGGGTGGTGGGGAGGACAGGTGGGTCCTGGGAGCTCTTTGGACAAATCAGTGAGTTCCAGACAAGTTTGTTAGATCTTATCTCAAATAATCAAGGTGAACATCATCTGAGAAATAACAACATAGGTTGACCTCTGGCCTATACACACACCATAACAAGCATATGTCTACACACACAATAACAAACACATACACACCACACACGCACACACCACAACAAACACACATATACTCACATCACAACAAACATACATATACATACACATACACCACAACAAACAAACACAAATACATACATACATATACCACACCACATACCCCCACACACACTGTGAATAAGTAAGTAAGTAAGTAAGAAAATAAATAATGTTAAAAAGAAGTCTGAAGCCAGTGCGCTGTAATCCCAGTACTCAGGGAGGCATAGGCAGATGGATCTCTGTGAGTTTGAGGCCAGCCTGGTTTACAAAGCAAGTCCAGGACAGCCAAGGCAATATAGAGAAACCCTGTCTTGAAAAACAAACAAACAAGTTTGATTTCTAAATAAATACTCAGACAAGAAGACATTGTTGCTGTGTTTGGACACGGAAGCTGATCTGTGGGGTGGGATCAGGGTTGTCTTCAGCCACAGGACATTAAGAAAGGTAACAATGCCTTTATATTCACAACTACCCAATGTGGCCTGCACAGCTTCCACTGTGTAAATGATTAACACTCATTCATCCACAGGGCCAGGCTAGGAGGAACACTGCTGGCAGGAAGAAAGTTAGAGGAGGTGTAGTGAGGGGAACAGAAGCCAAAGGTCAGGGTCACTGACCTGAGTCTTTGCTATCACCAGTACTTGTCCCTCCAGTAACCAATATATGAAACCACAAAGTAGGCAGCACCAGTGTCTTACTTTACAAACAGGAACCCACGGAGGCTTTGGGAATGACGAGGGGTACCCAGACTCACCGCAGGGAACTGCAGGAACGAGACTCCTGTCCAATATGATAAAGCCCATACCCTCAAGAGGGACTCAACCCAAGATGGCCCATCCCAGAGAATCCTGGAGGAAGACTGCCCAGTTGTTAGCTGTTGTCCCTGCTGGAAGCAGCATCCTGACAGAGTGATGAGGGGAGCTGATAAAAGGGATGCTTGCACAAGTATGGGCTGGGTTGATGGGAGGCTGTGGGGGTGGTTCAGCCTCAGAAGTGTGGGAAAGGTGACTTGGACCCTGGCATGCAGACAATTGATTGGAGAAGTACTCCTCCCCCCGCTCCCCCAGAACCTGGGACCCCTGTAGAGGGACACAGGTGCCACAGGGAAACAGATCCCATTAACTTATTTTCTTCCCCACTCCTCGTCACCTGCAGATTCTTCTATGGGCACCAGGCTTCTCTCCAGAAGTTGAAGAAACGCAGAAGAATGATGGGGTGGTTTGGAGACCATACGAGGCACATAGGATGCCCCTCCCTTGGAGGTGCTGAGTTTTCCCCTCGGAGGGATGCACACACTCTTTAAGGTCACCAGACAGCCATCACCCCCACCCCAATTCCCAATGTCCCTCTGGAATGGGAGTCTAGCCCTAGCACCCTGCATCAGCTTGGGGAGGAGGTTGATAAAAGGGGGTAACTGGGGGGGGGGGCGTCCCTCTTCTGGGAACTTGATAGATGCCAACAAACATCGGCAGGTGCAGCAGCTAACAACTCCATTAGCAAGCTCACAGCAAGAACACATCTATGTGGGCTAGAAAGAGCCAAGGATGTTGGGAGGTCCTCTGCACCCCATCTCCCCCATTTCTCCCTCAGAGGTTTTCTTGCTCTGTATCACGGTGCTGTCACCTATCTTCCTGTGCTCTCCTGGATGTCTCAGCCCTCAGCCCATGTCTGCCATAGGCCTCTGTACTCCAGGCTCCTGGAGACAAGTTTCCACTCTGAGGACTGCTTAGCTATTCCCTGTTCATGTTCTCTCTCTCTCTGGGGGAATTGTTCCTGAATCCCCACATCTTCTCCCTACAGGGAAAGTGGGGGCCCACCATGGCTGCAGGACTTCGTTCTTAATGGTTCATGATGCAGCCACCCCCACCCCCACCCCACCGCAGCATCGGATCACCCGCAGAGTGGAGTGAGGAAGCCACTTTCCATGCAGGGGCACTGAGAGGAAAGAACCCTAGAGGCTTCCCTTTTTCCCTCAGGGGGTGGACAGAAGCCACAGGGGGTATACATCACAGGCAGACCCCCAGACATTCGTTAACTCCTCCACTTTGGTGGGTACTCTCATGTGCCCGTAGCTCTGATAAATACCATCCACACACCATTTCTTGCAGTTCTTACTCCATTCGCAGGGAGATTTTTCTCACCCTAACAAGGAGAAACCAAGTGCAGAAGCAAGTAGAGCAAAGGCTCAAAGCAGGCTTGAGGCCAAAGGCCATGCACAGTTGTTCATGTGGCCTCTTTTCCTCCCTGCTTCTGAGAAGGAACCTCAGCAAGGCCCAGTAAAACTCCCAGAGGCTTCACACACTCTGAAGAACTGACCCAGGGGACAGCAAGATGGATCAGTGGGTAAGGCTGCTCGTGGCCAATGCTGATGACTTGAGTTTGATACCCAGGTGATGGGAGAGAATTGACTTTTGCAAGTTGCCTTCTGACCTTCCCACCTTTACATCTATACTGTGGCAGATGTACACACACACACACACACACACACACACACACATACAGAGAGAGAAAGAGAGAGAATGAGAGAGAGAGAGAGAGAGAGAGAGAGAGAGAGAGAGAAAGAGAGAGAGAGATTTCAATTAATATAAAAAAGTTTTGTACAGTTTACTCTCCAGGAGCTGTAGTCAGCAGCCTTACAGGATCAACCCACAAGACCATGTAGTTCATGGCTGTCTTAGTTAGGGTTTCTATTGCTGTGAAAAGACATCATGACCACAGCAACTCTTATAAAGGAAAGCATTTAACTGGGGCTGGCTTACAGCTCAGAAATGTAATCCATTATCATTATGGCGGGAAGCATGGCGTCATGCATACAGACATGGTGCTGGAGAAGAAGCCAAGAGTTCTACATCTGGATCCACAGGCAACAGAAAGAGTGACACTGGGCTTGGCTTGCCCATCTGAAACCTCAAAGGCCACTCCTAGTGACGCACTGCCTTCAACAAAGCTACATCCGCTCCAACAAGGAGTGGTGACTCACGCCTTTAATTCCAGGACTTGGGAGGCAGAGGCAGGCAGGTCTCTGAGTTCGAGGCCAGCCAGGTTACACAGTGAGTTCCAGGACAGCCAGGCTTACACACAGAGAAACCCTGTCTGCAAAACAAAACAAAACAAAACACCAACAATGACAACAAAAAGACAAGTTTGACTTTGAGGATCTGGTCTGTTCCTGCTTACTCTTGGCTGCAGTGGGTGGTGTTTCTGACTAACACTTTAGCATAAAAATCAGTTTTCAAACAGAAACTCTTTTTATCCTCCTATTTCCTGTTTGAAAAATAAAGCAAATGCATGTGGGAGGGGTCTTGTCTGACTCCATAAAATACCTCAGACTGTGTATGAAGCAGGTGCTTTCCAAGGCCCAGTTCCAGCAGGAGGTTTTCTTCTATGCTACAAGATGTGTCCATGGTTCTGGGCCTGTCTGCTGCACCCTGACTTACAGTGCCTGAGGTGGCTGCCCCAAACATCTAGAAGCCAAATAAGAGATAAAGTGGCCATCTTTGGTTTGTTATGGCAGAGAACCCCCGCAGCTTTCTGGAGGGGAGCCCACTTAGACAGCACAATGGTATGAGTCTTATTTAAGACACTGAACAGATATTGAAGGAGAGAGGGATGGAAAGTGTCTCTCTGCAGCCATAGTGAGATGGAGCTGAACACTTTTGGACCCATCTCCGACGTAGCCCACACCAGAAGCAGCCTTGGATGATGCTTACCTTGACTATGACCCCTCCAAACTTCAGAGTTCCAGATGCACTAGCATCCAGATGATGATGCTCTTCTGATCTAGTGAGTAGGTCACACGGGGTCATATGCTGTAGGGTTCCTCCCCGAGGGGTTCAGTGAACCATCTTGGAAGTAGAGACTGGGCTCGCATTCACACACAGAACCTTCCAGCACATGTCTTTGAACTATTTTCCTCCAGAATTGAGAGAAAAATCAATTTCCGTTCTTAATAAGTGAAGATCTAATGTGATGGATATTCACTGCTTAGAAATCCCAGCGCTTTTATTAAACTGCCTACGACACCCTACTCTGAGTAACAGTCTCATTTGAGTTATTAAAAATTCCTTTTGTGCTAGGAAGGCGGCTCAGCAGGTAAAGGCTCTTGCCGCCCAATCCTGATGAGCTTCATCCAATCTCCAGAACTCAAGCCAAGGTGGAAGGAGATCATTGAGTCCATAGTACTCCTGACCCCCAACTGCAGTACGGCACCCCCACCCCCACATATATAACGTGCACACACATGTATTATTGCAAATACAATAATACAAATTAAAAATTCACTTGTATTCTTTGAAATGTTTAACTCATATTTCCTGGTCCTACTCCCCAGCCAACAGTATGCTCTTTTCTAAGAATAATTTTTGTTCAGATATGTCTTCTTTCTTGTATTCCAAGGAGTCTGGGTAACATAATAGGGGCTCTGTTCAGAATGGCTCCGATGCCATTGTGTCTCCAGTGGCCAGGGGACAAATGGCGGGGAAAATAATACCATTCTCAAACCAAGGCAGTAAGGGAGGGAACACCAGCCTCTCCCAACACTCACTACTGCTATGATACTCTCCAAAGCAGGAGAGGAAAGTCAACCACACGTGGCTAGAAGGGAGTTGCTGTGGCTTGAATGGTACTTCTCCTGGGTTTTGCACTGTGTAGTAAGGACCTCTGCCTGGTAGAGTTGGCCATCTTTATTTATTCTTCCCTGGGCTTGGGTCAGCTTTGTAGGCTTGGCCTGTCCCACCTGTTGACCCAGGTAAGGTTCCTTGCTTCCTGTCCATTGTCCTTTGCTAATCCATACAGCATTTCAGCCATCTATAAGAACCACAAACTCAAAAGTACTTGTCACCATCTGAGCTATTTGTGGTACTTTTCATACTTTTGTTTGTTGTAACTTGGGGAGTAGTGTTCCTTCAACTAGATCGTCAAGGTAGCAATGGATGAATCAAACTGCAAACACTCCTGCGCCATTAGCCTACTGCCCTTCTAGTTACTGACCTTGAATGCTGGACTTAGGGATGTAAAGGAGAAAGTAACGGTGACAACATCACAGTGGGAGACAGAGTCCAGAACACAGCTATTATCCAAGCTGCCTGAGGGGACTGAACTGTCCTGTAACGTGTTTCTCAGAATACAGTCCCCAGACCACCTGCCTCACTATGACTCACATATTTAAAATGCTCATTCTAGAGTTCCATCCCAAATCTGTTGGGTCAGTCTCTGTTGATGGGCCCAGGAATCTACATGTTGACATTTAAGGGGACCATTATGAACACATGCTTTCACTTAAAGAGACTGGCACCATTGAAAACATTGCCAGAGGGATGGCCATCACCAGGTTGGTCACTTGGGCTGTACTTGACAGAATGAAGATTTTAAATACTAAGGCTAGAAAAGTGATTATTAAAAAGACCCCAGATCAGAAATGACAAAGCTATGATCTAAGTTGTCACGAGTATAGCTGTATAAGGAAGTCAGTCCAACCATTTGGGGTTTGAGCGACTGGATAGATAAGGGACAATGGGAGAACTCAGGGGAGGCATTGTTTGTGGAAGAAAAGCATTAATAACCTTGGCCACTCTGGCCATCTAGACTCAGGAGGTGTCGGGGGAAGTTAAAATGACAGGTCTGCAGCTGAAGGTACAGTTATAAGGTATGAGTCCAAGTATGTGGGAAAGGCACTTCTGGAGCAATTTTTCAGGAAGAATACGAGAGCAGAGAGAAAAGGACTTATGGCAGAATCTTTGGGAACATCAACATCGAAGGAGCAGGTGGAAAAAAGAAGCCATGTCCACTAAATGGAGCTAATCATGTGTGAATATATGTGTGCATGCATGTGTGTCCATTTGAGGTCCATTTTAGGACAGAATGCTCAGTTGAGTACACACTGATAAACATATGAAGTATGAGCCCAAGCTATTGAAAAAAATTTTGTCAATAATCTCAATAAGATATGAAGTAGCCAGAGAGAAAAGCTCTAGTTTGGGACCAGCATAGTAGCTCAGGTAGTAAAAATGCTTCCTGTGCAAACTTGATGATCTCTTAATTCTACAATGGATAAAGACAACCAACCTCTAAAAGTTGCCTTCTAACTTCCACACATGCACCATCCATATATGTATGAGTATGTCCAATATACATGTATACATAAAAATAATAAAAGGTAAAATTTTGAGCCAGGTGTGGTGGCTCACACCTTTAATTTTGCCTCCACTTGGGAGGCAGAGGCAGGCAGATTGCTGTGAGTTTGAGGCCAGCCTGGTCTACAAAGCGAGGCCAGGACAATCAGAACTATGAAGAGAATGTAACCTTGCCTTAGGCCGGGCCCAAGGTGAAAGTAGTCTTGGGTGGCTTGACCCTACTGAGATTTTGTCTCTACAAACTGGTAAGATCTTAGATAGACTCTGAGAGAGAGGAAGTATCAGCCCAAGACAAAAGACAGGCTACAGCGACTCCACCCACGGGTATTGTATTGCAAAAAAGACCATCATTAGGAGGAGGAAGCTGGGAGGAGGAAGCAGGAGAGGGGGAGAGAGAGAGGGAGAGGGTGAAGGAGAGGGAGAGGGGAGGGGGAGGGGGAGGGAGAGGGGGAGGGGGAGAGGGAGGGGGAGGGGGAGGGGGAGGGGGAGGGGGAGAGGGAGGGGGAGGGAGGGAGAGAGAGAATTTGGTGACAGGCAGTGAGCTCGGTGGTCTCCTCTAGATTCGGTCCACGGATGGTTCGGCTTCTTCTCTCAGATAGAGAATCCACTAGACTCCTGAGAATTACTCCAGAGAATTTGCCCCACAGAGCTGATACCCAGAAGGTTTCATTCTTGTTCTCCTTAATCTCCTTTCCCTCCTATTTAGGGTAGTTGGGTTGTAAGGGAGGTACATGCCTTTAATAAATTACTAATGAAGTAGAATTGTTAAGGAATCAGAGCCAACACAGGACTACAGGAGAAACCCTGTCTCGAAAAGCCAAAATTAAATTAAAATTTGGGAACCAGAGAGATGACTTAGCAGTTAACTCAGCAGCTAAGAGCACTCACTGTTCTCCCAGGGGACCTGGGTTCGGTTCCTAGCACCAACCTCATGTGGTTCACAACCACCTAGAACTCCAGTTGCAGACTATCTTTTGCCTTTCCCTATCCCATCACTTGAACACACATAGGGTACATAAACTCACAAGGGCGCCACACGCATACACATACATAAATAATGAATCTTTAAAAATAAGTAAATTTTTAAAAGTTTAAAGCCCTACTTTACCCAAGGAGAAGAGGAGAGGTTGAGATAGGTCAGAGGATAGCCAGTTCTAGATCAAACAACATGGATATAATTTGACCCTACTCAAGGGCTCAAGTTCCTGCATGTTGAGAAAGTAAAATTCTTCCAGTAACATTTCCTTCAGTAAGAAATGTCACTGGCTGACCTTTTCAGGTGTGAGTATGAGGAACAACCAAAAGGCTATTTGGAAGGACAAACTACTTCTGTCCCTCATATTTGAATGGGGCCAGAAAGGACATGTATCTTAAATGTCTCTTAGGTGAGAATAAAATGAATTTCCCCCTTTCTCTGTTTATGTGTATATTGGTGGTAATAATTCACAAGTAATGCAGCACTTCTCTTTCCCCCAGTAAATGTTTAACCGTGATTTTGCTTTGAGAAAAATAAGAATCGACATGGAGCCTTACAGTGTGGAAGACCTCACACTAAGTGTGCCACTATACAGGCCACAGACCCTGAATAACCATGCTATAGAAAAGCGATCGTTGGCCTTGTTTTACAGAGGAGTAAACATAGGGATTAGAGGTCAAAGAATACAGTGAAGGTCCCCATCTAGTCATCCCAGGCAGCTGGCTTCTGAGCTTGCTGTCATGCCTATTATTTTATGCTAGTTAATAATAAGTGGAACCGTTTCAATTCTACAGGTACATTTTAATTTCTTTGAGGAAGCAAATTGTAGCCAGCAACTCTAAACTGGCAAGAGGGCTTATGATAAATAAACAATCGACGAAGCAGAATGATTCATAAATGTTCTTCCTACCTACCAGGTGATTTGGACCTTATAATACATGTGCATGTCATTACAGAGCATCATGAATATTCATCACTTTAGATGGCTTTCACCTGTCTGGTTTTAACTAGATTATAAATTTTCTGAGGTGAGGAGGTGCACACTCCCAATATTTGGAGCTGCAGTGCAGGAAGCCAGTGAAAGGCCAATGACGCATTTTAAATGAATGCGTCAGGTAATGGATGGGGAGCTTGGAGAGCTGCTTTTAGCTCATAAAAATATTTTCAGTTATTTCCAAAAACTGTCTGAGTTTGGGAAGTTAAATCTAAAGCATATTTCAGGGCTTGATGTTGATCACTTTTTTTAGAATATTTAAGCACATTTTTCTAACTTCCAGAGACACGTAGACATGATTCTTCTTAAATGACCCTATGCCTTCACAGAGTTAACAGCATTCCTTTCCACTCACGTATAAAGAAAGGAACTTATTTTTTTTAATCTGACCAATCTCTGAAGTACAAATAGAGACAACTGAAGGTCAGTTACAGTCCAGAGTCACCTCAAACCTCACAGTCAAGTGCCCAAATCCCAAATGCCCCTCCCCTCTCTCTGGCATCTGCTTGCTCTCAGCCACTCTCAGAAACAAGCCCTTCCTACTACATAATGCCTTACATTGAGTGTCAAAGGAAAAACGTCAGTGCTCTAAGTGCTCAGAGTTGTTCTGTTGAAAATCCTAACAAGATGGAATCTATCTTTTGTGTGTATATGATGAGGGTGTATGTATGCAGGGGGTGGGACATGTCACGGTGTGCATGTGAAGTCAAGACAGGCCTGGGTGAGGGCCCTTGCTTTCCAACTGATTTGAAGCAGGGCTCTTTCTGTTGCCACTGCCCATGAGGCCTAATGTCCAGTAAGCTTCCTAGAATTCTGTTTTCACCTCCCATCATGCACTTGAGTGCTGGGGTGGCAGGTGGATACTACTGTGTCTGGCTTTATGTGGACATTGGGGGGGGGGTGTCCTAGAACCTATGCAGCAAGTGCTTTACGACTGAGCCATCTCACCAGCCATGTTACAAAGCAAGCCCTGAGAGATTACTAGAGAAATATCTGAGAGGGCCCAGCAAAGTCACTCCAGTGGTCGAGTCACTTTGTCTCTGAGAACAGGATCAGTTCTGAAGGAGTTTAAAGAAAAGCCAAGAGGCTGTTTGCAAGGCTTGCCGTACCTGGGTTAGAATATAAAGCTAGCTGTAGGGTGAGGCAGCATGGCCTGATGAACACACCTTCTTTGGTGGGATCACTCCAAGGCTGCTTAAGGCTGTTCATAGGAGCACACCAAATGCAAACGAAGTAGACACAACATGTGGAGAGAGCAGATGGCTGGGAGCTTAACAACACTGGAAAATATCAAACCATACACACGGGTTCTACAACGCCAAGCTAGACATTAAAAAGTATAGGAAAAAAACACATTAAGTGTAAGGCTTTGTTCTAAAATAAATAGGACAAAAAACTTTAAGAGAAGAAATGATCAGCAACAGAGTGGGAAACGATTCAATACATTAAATTAACAAAAGGTTCCTTATTCTTCTTTTCACATTGTGGCAGGATAATATGATAGGAAAAACTATGGGGACATGGGCAGAGAGAGGAGCTTCTTGCTCAGGAGGGTAGTTAAAGCTGTGATAAGCAAACAGAGAGATAACTTAGCAACCTGGAACTTCACCTGGCTTGCATTACACACACACCACTTTCCTAGCAGTGCACCTGCAGCCTGGGACCCTCACCTGAGTTCTACACACCACTTTCCTAGCAGTGTATCTACAGTCTGGGATCCACACATGCTCTGAGTAACACATACCCCTTCCCTAGCAGTATACCTGCAGCCTGGGACCCTCACCTGAGTTACACACACCACTTTCGTAGCAATGTACCTGCAGTCTGGGACCCACACATGCTCTGAGTTACACACACCCCTTTCCTAGCAGTGCACCTGCAGTCCAGGGCACACACATGCTCTGAGTTACACACACCCCTTTTCCAGCAGTGTATCTACAGCCTGGGACCCACACATGCTCTGAGTTACATACATTCCTTTCTCGGTAGTGTACCTGCAGCCTGAGACCCACACATGCTCTAAGTTACACACACCCCTTTCCTAGCAGTGCACCTGTAGCCTGGGCCCACACATGCTCTGAGTTGCATCTATATCTCACTTCAAGTGGGGACTGAGTTATTCCTCATTTATAACCTACGAAAATGCTCCATTTCCATTCAGACATGTCTCCAAACATGTCCAGGAATTGGGGGGGGGGGTGGTACATGGGGCCAACCCAACCTAAGCTGGCTTGGGATGCATGCACAGTAAGGAAAGCTGCTTCCTATAAATGGACTTTTAGGCAAACCCCCTACTTACCATCTTATGCTTATCTATAATTGGGATTACTGCATATGATTAAAATCGTATGGATGGGAGAGAGTAGGAGGATTGGTGTCAGCTGTGGCAGTCTCAGCGGATACCTCCAAGTTCGGTCCATGGATGGTGCAGCTTCTTCTGTTGGATAGATGTTCTGCTACACTCCTTAAAATTACACCAGGGGACTTGACCCACTGAACTGATACCCAGAAGACCAGTCCCCAGAGCATGGTCCGGAGCCTGACTGTGAGCTGGGAGCTGTGACCTTGCTCAGCAGCACAAACTCGGTAAATGGGACTGAAATCATCCCGGCAGTGAAGCATCAGAGCTCCTGGCCTAGGGAAATCTCGGGGAAATGGGTGGATCTGTCCTCAGACCCCCTCCACCGACACCAGAATCTATCTCCCAACATCAAAGACAGCAAATGGCTAAATGCCAGGATAAAAACATAAACAACAAAAACCAAAATAATATGGAGTCTCCAGATCCCAGCTATCTCAAAGAAAGCAACCCAGAGAACTCAAACACAACAAAATACGAGACAATGACCTCAAATCCTTAGTAATGGAGATGATAATGGAGGAAATGAATAAAATCCATAATCAAATGCAGGAAGACACAGCCAAACAGGTGGAAGACATAAAAGAGGCCTATAGAGAGGCACTGGAAAAAATTCAGGAAAATACAAACAACTAGATGAAGCAAATCAATAAAACAGTTCAAGATCTGAAGATGAAAATGGATACAATGATAAAGACACAGAAGAAAAAATGGAAATGAGAGATCTTAGAGAGGAAGGCAAGCAACACAGAGGTAAGTTTCTCTAACAGAATCCAAGAGATGGAGGAACGAATCTCAGGGCTAGAAGATACAATCATAGAACTTGAAGCAACCATTAAAGGAAACGTTAAATCTGAAAAATTCCTGACACAAAACATCAAAGAAATCAAGGATACCATGAAAAGAAGAAACCTGAGGATAATAGGCATTGAGGAAAGAGAAGATGCCAGACTCCAAGGCCCAGAAAATATTTTCAATAAAATCATAAAAGAAAATTTCCCTAATTTAAAGAAGGAGATGCTTATAAACATACAAGAGGCCTACAGAACACCAAATAGAATAGACCAGAAAAGAAAAACTTCCTGCCACATAATAATCAAAACACAAAATATACAGAACAAAGAAAAAAATATTAAAAGTGGAACAAGAAAAGGGTCAAGTAACATATAATTGCAAACTTAGAATTACACTCGACTTCTCAGCAGAGACCATAAAAGCCAGAAGGGCCTGGAGAGAGGTCCTGCAAACCCTAAAAGACCACAGATGCCACGCCAGACTACTATACCCATTGAAACTATCAATTACTATTGATGGAAAAAACAAAATATTTCATGACAAAAACAAATTCAAACAGTACCTATGCACAAATCCTGCTTTACAGAAGTTACTAGAAGGAACTCCACCTCAAAAGGACAAGATACAACCAAAACTACAAAGGAAATAGGTAACTACACCATCACAAAAACACAACCACACAATCTCTCTACTGTAACCAACATCAAAACTAAGTACTTAATAGTCACTGGTCATTAATATCTCTCAACATCAATGGTCTCAATTCTCCAATAAAAAGACATAAACTAATTGAATGGAATAATAAAAAAGATCCAACATTCTTTTGCATTCAAGAAACACATCTCAGACACAAGGATAGACATTACCTCAGGGTAAAAGGCTGGAAAAAATATTCCAAGCAAACGGTACAAGAAGCAAGCTGGTGTAGTCATTTTAATAAATAAACTTTAATAAACTAATAAAATAAACTTTCAACCAAAATTAATCAAAAAGGACAAGGAAGGACACTTCATACTTATCAAAGGTAAAGTCAACTAAGATGACATCACAATTCTAAACATCTATGCTCCCAATACAAGGACACTCACATTTGTAAAAGAACCATTAACAAAGCTTAAACCACACATTGATCCCCACACATTAATAGTGGGAGACTTCAATACCCCACTTTCACTGAAGGATAGGCCATTGAAGTAGAAACTAAGCTGAGAAATAATATCATTAACCAATACCATGAATAAAATGGATCTAACAGATATTTATTGAACTTTTCACCCAAACACAAAGGAATATACCTTCTTCTCATCACCCCATGGAACCTTCTCCAAAATTGATCACATAGTAGGTCACAAAACAAGCCTCAACAGATACAAGAAGATTGAAATAATAGCTTGTATCCTATCAGATCTCCATGGTTCAAGGCTGGACTTCAACAACAACAGAAATAACAAAAAGCCTACACACACATGGAAACTAAACAACTCTCTATTTAATGACATCTGGGTCAGGGAAGAAATAAAGAAAGAAATTAAGGACTCCCTGAAATTCAATGAAGATGAAGGAACAACATACCCAAATTTGCGGGATACATAGAAAGCAGTGTTAAGAGGAAAATTCATAGCACTAAGTGCCTTTAGAAAGAAGGTGGAAATATCCCACATAAGCAACTTAACGACACATCTGGAAGCCCTAGGAAAAAGGAAGCAGAAACACCAAAGAGGAGTATATGTCTGGAAATAATCAAATTCAGGGCTGAAATCAATAAATTAGAAACAAAGAGAATAATTCAAAGAATCAACAAAACCATGAGTTGGTTCTTTGAGAAAATCAACAAGATAGACAAACCGTTAGCCAAACTAATGAAAAGGCAGAGAGACACTATTCAAATCAACAAAATCAGAAACAAAAGGGAGACATAACAACAGACACTGAAGAAATACAAAGAACCATAAGATCCTACTTTAAAGGCATATATGCCATAAAATTTGATAATCTAAGGGAAATGGACAATTTTCTTGATTGATTCCACTTGCCAAAATTGAATCAAGATCAGATAAACAAATTAAATAGTCCTATTTCTCCTATAGAAATAGAAGTAATCATTGATAGTCTCCCAATAAAAAAAAAAAGCCCAGGGCCAGATGGTTGCAGCGCAGAATTCTACCAGATCTTCAAAGAAGAGCTAATACCGACACTCTTCAAGCTACTCCAAAAGATAGAAACATATGGAACATTACCAAATTCATTCTATGAGGCCACAGTCACGTTGCTACCTAAACCTCAGAAAGACTCAACAAAAAAAGAGAATTTCAGACCAATTTCTCTTATGAACAATGACGCAAAAATACTCAATAAAATATCTGCAAAATGAATACAAGAATAAATCAAAGATATCATTCACCATGACCAGGTAGGCTTCATTCCAGGCATCCACCAATGTAATCCACCATATAAACAAACTGAAAGAAAAAAAACCACATGATCATCTCCTTAGACGCAGAAAAAGCATTTGACAAAATCCAACACCCATTCATGTTTAAAGTTTTGGAGAGTTCGGGAATACAAGACACATACATCAATATAATAAAAGCTATATACAGCAAGCCAATAACCAACATCAAATTAAATGGAGAGATACTCAAGGAAATTCCTTTAAAACCGGGGACCAGACAAGGCTGCCCACTTTCTCCATATATCTTCAATATAGTTCTTGAAGTTCTAGCCAGAGCAATAAGACATCAAAAGGAGATCAAGGGGATCCAAATGGGAAAGGAAGAAGTCAAATTATCCCTATTTGCAAATGGTATGATAGTGTATATAAGTGACCCCCAAAATTCCACCAGAGAACTCCTACAGCTGATAAATACCTTCAGCAAATTGGCTGGATACAAAATTAACTCTAAAAAGTCCTTCACTTGCTTGGTTAGTTGCTCCTAGATATTTTATATTGCTTGTGGCGATCATGAAGGGTATAGTTTTCCTAATTTCTTCCTCTGCATGATTGTCATTTGTATACAGGAAGGCTACTGACTTTTTAGAGTTAATTAGGAAATCCAAACCCTTTACATTAGCCATAAGCAATATAAAATATCTAGGAGTCACTCTAACCAAGCAAGTGAAGGACTTGTTTGAAAAAAACTTTAAGTCCCTGAAGAAAGAGACTGAAGATGATTTGAGAAGATGGAGGGATCTCCCTTGTTCGTGGATCGGGAGAATCAACATAGTAAAAATGGCCATCTTACCAAAAGCAATTTACAGATTCAATGCAATCCCTATCAAAATACCTATGCAATTTTTTAAAGACATTGAAAGGTCAATTCTTAACTTCATATGGAAAGACAAAACAAAACAAAACAAAACAAAAACAACAACAACAACAAAACAGAATATCTAAAACAATCTTATACAATAAAAGATCCTCCAAGGGTTTCTTGCTTCACATGTAAGCCACACCGAGACTGAAGCCAGCTGTGGAAAAGTTATTGGCAAAAGCAGCCAGGTATCTCCAGGATTAGAATAGGTTACCTTATTTCTCTCCAGGCAACCGCTCTCTCTGCTGCTGAGAGGCAGCCAGCCTCCCACATGGGCAGAGCAGCACCATAGATCTACCACGGCTCTAGCCAAAGTCCAGAGGCCTCTTGTCCCCGTTCCACCTCAGGTCTCTGAGCATTTTTTCTGGCTCCTTAGATCCTCTAAACTCTTATCCCAATCAAAATTTGGTCCCCACCCAGCCTGTGCACTTACTCCCATGGCTGCTGTAGCACACAGTGGTTTGGACATCCCTTCTCCCTTGTCTTGCAGTTCTAAAGTTCACAAGCACAGCATGAGTGATTCCCATGGGCTAGACTCAAGCTGTCAGCATGGCTGCTGGTTCTGGGCAGTCTAGGGGACAACTGATTTTCTTGCCTTTCCAGCAGGGTCCAGATGCTGCCTATATTCCTAATGCATGCAACCTTTCTCCATTCTCAAAGCCAATGAGAGAGTCCTATGTCACTTCTCTAGGACCTGCTGCCGTTTTATGCCCCCTTCTTCAACTCTTCTTCTGGCTCTCTCTTCCACTTTGAATGACTCTCATGATTAGACATTGAAGCCACAGATATATTTCTGTTTTAGATGGAGTACCTTGCAGCTTTACTTCCCCTCTGCTCCATAACTTATGTACTTGAGGATTCTGGGATTACAGTATGCACATCTTTGGAGAAACATTGTTCTTCCTCCATTAGCTACTTAACCTTGCCTTTAACATGTCTTCCAGTCAGCACATGTGTGTGTCTGTGCATACAAAAACATTTCATTCAAATTTGAGTTGCCAACCATGACAGATGTGTGAGGAAAGGTCCAGAAGCAAAAATCACATAGATAAAGGGGCTGGAAAGATGACTCAGTGCTTAAGAGCACTTGTTCTTAACCACTCAAGACTTGAGTTTGGTTCCCAGACACCTGTAACTCCAATTCCAGGGGATCTGACATGCCACTTCTGATCTCAGTCAGCATTAGACACCCACATGGTGCATATAGATGCATGCAGGCAAAGCACTCACACCCAGAGAATGAAATAAATATGTACAGTATATATATATATATATATATATATATATATATATATATATATATATGAAAAGAACATAAAGGGAAAGGAGTGGACACTCCTGGAAACAGTAATGCTAGAACCATCTGATATTTCAGTGGTATGTTCTTCGTGAGTCCATTAACAAACTGAAAGACACGGAAACAGAAGAAGGGAGCAAGTTCTGGGCAAGGTGGACATACTTGTAATCCTAGCATGAGGAAGCTGATGCAGGAGGACTTTTGAGCTCCATGTCAGCCATCCTGTCTTAAATAAAACAAAAAGTAGGGAAAAACAAGAAAGGAACACTCAAAGAACAAGAAGTAACCTTTAGAAATAAAAATATAGAGATGTTTTATATATTTATGTGAATATATATGTATATATGGATTTTTGAAAACAAGACAACTTCCCAGAAATTAAACAAAGTGTCAAAGGTGAATTACTGGAGAGAAAAGAGAAGGTAAGATTCAATCCAAAAAATTACAAAGTCCAAATGATAGGTGTTCATAAAGGTTCCTTTTTCTTTGAGAAGAAATAATCAAATTAAGAGTGTTTTAAACCCCCAGAAGTGGAAAGCCATGGTTGTAAACCGGAAGGAAGACAAGGGTTCCTGGACTACAGGGTTCCTGGCCAGGTGAGCGCAGAGTAACTCATAGCACAGTGCCTCATCATCAAGTCTTACCTCCATGGAGAAGGAAGTCAGATTCCGCACAGCAAAGTTTTACAGAAGGACCAGGAAACCAGACAGCATCAGACTTAACATCTGCTTTGGAGAACAAAAACTGGAGGGAACTGGCTTTCACTCCACATTCTAATGTAAGCCAAACTTTCCAGAAGTGTAAGAGTCAGAAAAAATATCTTCAAACACACAGCTACAGCGTTACTTCCTCGGCACCTTCTCCATGAGAGAGGGGGTGAAACTGACACAGGGGAAGCCATATCAAGGAAGAGGGGGAATGCAGCCTGCCAAGCTTGCATACCGCTCTCATTGAGGCAAGCCTGGATGACTCCTGGCTGCATCTGAGCTGGGAGACAGGCAAGCAGGGCTCTCCGGCTCTCCATCAGCAGCTCCTGAAGAGAGAAGCAGGAGGAAATGAGAATGGATATTATTGACGGAAAATGCACAGAATAGCTGAGGATGAAGTAATTAATAGGCACACTGGAAACATGGAACACTGGTTAAAGAGTTGGTACAGTGACACGATCAGGGAACAGAGATGGGAAAGTTTTGAGAGGCTGAGCTGTGTGTGCGTGCGTGCGTGCGTGTGTGCGTGCATGCATGCTTGTGTGTGTGTAGGGTGAATTATATACGTTGGATCTGGAGTGCCCCGACCCCAAGGTCCATGTGTTAAGGCTGGGCCCTGCGCTATGGGGGCCTGGCATTGGGAAGCTATAGGGGATTGAACCGTGACTCCATTATCACACCTGCTCTGCTTTAGCCCAGCCATGTTGTTATAGGTCCTTGCTAGGATGTGCCACCTCATCATAGGTTCAAAGCAACAGAGCAAGTCAGTCATGAACTGATTCAGATGGAGCTCTAAAACTGTGAGCTAAGACAGACCTGTCCTCTAGGTTAACTGACGGTCTCCAGTACTCATTACAGGAACGGAAAGCTGACCAGGACAGGGACTGTGTGTGGCTGAGCCCTGACTTGGTATCAGCAAACTGTTGTCCTCCACTCCTTATCAGAGACTCACCAAATGTCTAAATGTGAAGCTAAGAACCAGCAGTGTTTAGAAATGGGTTGTAAACACCAGGTACAGTCCCCAAAAGAAAAATCCCACTTCGGGCAGCAGACACTGGGTTAACAAACAGCTGCTGCTGTCTTACTATGGGACTTGTGATCTGATTTGACTTTTAAAACTAATTATCTGCAGCACAGGAAAATTATGTTGCCAGTGGCAGCTGTCCTGGTTTGGAAATGTTCAGTTCCAGGAGCTAATAGTCCAATTTTCACATCCACTGGACACACCGTTCACTTACATGGTCTATGGTGTGCGTATGCATTACCTTAACAAAACTCAGATTGAGGCCTGTTGCCTAGCATAAACATGGAGTGGTGGGTGCTGGGTCCTCCCAAGAGGATCATGGAAAGTCCACCCTCAGGAGAGATAAGTGAGGTCTCTGGGGGATAGGTCTGGTCCTGGAAGGGCTGGAGTCCGGGTAGAGTAGGTTGTTATAAAGTAAGGCTCCCTCTTCCATTTCTTCCCTTTAGTGGACGACCACCTACCTTTCTGCATCCCAACATAAGCTGAGCCCTCATGGTTTCCCAAGATAGCAAATAAATTTCTGTTCTTTATAAATTACCCACCCTCTGGTATTATAGTTCAGTAACTGGGAACAGACTGAGACAACATTCTACCCTTTTCAGAGCATTTTTTCATGGATCTCGTCCTATGTTCCTGGCGGATCTGAGGTCAGTATCCCCTTTTACAGAGCGCTGTGGAAGCTTCAGGAGGTGAGTGAGTTATCTGTCATGGAGTCAGCTCCATTGAGTTCAGTGTGGAGCCGTACAGTAGAATTAGTCACATGATTATGAATAAGGAGCTGTGACTAAAAATAGTTTCCCCGACATGTAGTCTACATTCTTTGTGACTAGAAAGCCTTCCCAGAAATGAATTCTGGAGAAATAGCCTGTGGACAAAGTGTCCTGTGGTCCAATATGATGCACTCTTTCTGAGTACTTGAAAGTGATGGCACGGTATGTATGAATTTTTAAAATTCTGTAGCCATACAAGCAAACTAACTTGTTTAATTATGACCATGCCATCTGCTGGAGGATTGAGGGCACTCTCAGGGATAATAAAGTTCTTTGAAATGAAGTTTGGACAGTGCTGAAGTCCAGGACTGGCAGATAGTAAAAGTAAGCCCTGGAGGGAAAGATCTTCTCCAGGAAAATGGCTCCTAAAGTCATGGAGGACAGAATCGTTCTATTAGTGATGCAGTTTCTGCGGCCCATGAAGAGACTGGTCCATCAGAGCAAGCAGGAAATATGCATCCAGGTTTTCAAACGCTGCCTTCAGGTGGCTTGTCTGGCAGAGCATGTAAAACTAGAGAATCTGGATTCTGGACGTTTTATGCAGTTTTATAATCTATGCCAATATTACAAATTTAAATACATGAAAGAGTCCTTGGAACTCACAGGGTCCCACTTTGCAGTTTCAAGCTGTTTCCAAACAGTGTTTATCAGCAATCACTTCGCATCTCCCAACATTTGGTGCAGGACCATTGCTTTTAAAAATGCTTGTAAAACTGGAGGAATGAAGAGGGCCCAGAAAAGTAGCTGTGGAATCAATCACCTATTGTAAGCCTCTCGGGAATCCAGTAATCAGGACACTTGTGAATAAAAAGTGTGCTGACAGTACCCTCTAGTGGCTTCTTTGAAGTACTACTTTCTATGCAGTAAAAACAGATTGCTGGTGTGTGACCCAGGGCATTTTACTTCGTGTCGAGCTCTCATGGAGCTTACAAAGAGACACAATCAATAACTCAATATATGACTTCTAAGACATGGTATTTAAAGAATTAAGAAGATTGCATGATCAAATAGAGACCTCAAATTGGGCAATCCATGGATGCCCATGCTCTCTGGTGGTGATGGCTCTCTGTGAAGGGGTGGCCTCCCATGCTTGTATCAGGAACCTGAAAGAGGAGATGAATCAGAGGAAGATTCTATGTGCCATATTGAAGAGCTTGGACTTGGTGCATGTGTGTGTGTGTGTGTGTGTGTGTGTGTGTGTGTGTGTGTGTGTGTGTTAGCTCCCAAACAACCTTCAGGAGATATTGATGTAAGTCTAGGGTTCCACACATTACATTAAGACGTGGGAGACATTAAAAGTTTGCTTCAGTTACCCACTTAGTGTTTTAGTGTCTCCTACAACACCCTTCCTGGATGAGCAGCTACCTCTGTGGCCTGTGTGTGCTACTGGTAAGCACTGTGCCACTAAGCAGGTGCCCAGTTTGAAGAGCCACTTCTGGTCCCTCATATGAAGACAGAATCCTTTTGTTCTGGGAGTTGTATAGACATTGTGAATGGCTCTTACGATTATCCCACCTTCTCAAATCTATTTTCCTGTGATGGGGGGTGGTGGTGGTGGTCACAGGGGAGCTGGGTGTGTTGCTAAGGAATTGAGGAAGAGATAGCAAACTTTTCTGGACCACAGTCAGCCACATTCTGTAATTGATTAAGTAGGAATCAGCCCAGAGGGTCAAGATAACCTTTAAATTGTAGTGATAGCACCAGTCACTATCCTGAATCCCTCGTTTGTGATTAGTATAGGAAAATATTTTGAGCCCAATATTGGAAGATTTTCCTGGCTTCATGGAAGCTACCCCTTACGTGCTTAGCTTCTTGGGTCATAAAAGCCTAAGAGTCCATATATCCTTCAGCCTCCTGATAGCTGTATTACTAGAAGGGAACATCCTCCCACCATAATTGCAGTAAAATAAGTGGCCTTGCTACCCGATCCAGGTAACTAAGAAATCTGGGCAGGGCAATCACTTTCAGATATTTCCTGTAGGTCTTGGGAATCATAGAACAAGGAGGTCTTTGGGGTTCAAGGAAATTTATCTTGTAAGGGTCTGTGCAGCACCAATGGCATTCTCTCTAAAAGTCCTGGAGCTCTGTTAAAGTAGATCATTCAGGAGCTAATTAACTCTTATTTTCCTGGCACATGGGCTTTACGTTTGTTGAAACGATCTAAACTTTGGTCTATCCTTTCTCAAGGTTGCTGTGCCTAGAAGAAAAGAGCTCCCTTTCCCTTTTCGCTATCTACATGACCATAGGGAGTGTGTATTGGGAGGGCTTTCTCACCTCCAACCAACCTGTGTTCCTAACTTCCCAGACACTTCATTAGGTTTTTGACTAGCTCTGCCAGTGTTTGGTGACTCTGGAGAATGGACTGTAGAGAATCTCAGCTTGTCTTCCCTTCTAAGAACCACCAGGCAACACCATTAGTCCAGCAGTGCTGATAACACATTAACACAAAATAAACAAGCCAGAGTCATTGTTTCCACGAGGGACAATCTGCTATCTTCCAGCTGCCAGTCTGAAGGACTCTTCAGCATCTTCGTCCTAATGCAGTGGAATGGGCCTGTTCATTCTTCCAACCATAGCACAGATGGTGCTAGACTACTGCTTAAACCACTGGTGCATAACAATAAAAGAAAAAGGAGACAAAATCCATGCCTTCTGAAGAGTCCACATTCCAGAGGAGTAAGCTAATACATAAAATGAGATAATAGCCAGTTAGGGGGGTTGAGAGTGTACCAGAGCATTTTAGACAGGGTGATTGAGGAAGCCATCTTTAAGACAAAGATGAAGTGTAAGAGCAAAACACCCGAATATCTGGGGTTGAGTGCAAAGGCTGAGTGGAAGTAAACTTGACATGTTTATGGAAGAGCAGGGGCCTGTGTGCCTGCAGTGGCAGTGACAGTTCAGAAGGAAGGTTATCAAACTTCTCCTACTCTTAGGAGAGATTTGTGCAGCTTTCTCCCATTTCTCCAGGGTTGGAGCAAGGTGCTATCTTCACTTCCAAAGGCCCCTCTACCTCTACTATGGTCAGACACTTGTAGCTTCAAGGCTAACTTTTTTTTTTAAGAGTATGGATGTTGGCCTTCATGTATGTTTGCACATGTATGAGGTGCTCGAGGAAGCAAGAAGAGAATGCTGGATGCCCTGGCACCAGAGTTAGAAGTGTTTGTTGTGAACCACCACGTGTGTGCTAGGAACTGAACCTAGGTCAGCCAATACTCTTAACTGCTCCAGTAACTGGGTTTGAGCCAGTGCAAAAGTTTTTTGGAAGAGATAAAATCAATCAATCAATCAATCAATCAATCAATCACCAAGAACACTGGTCAAATACACTACCTCTAACCTAGCCTGCCCTCAGTTCCTTTTGTTTAAAGCTGTATTCCTTACACTTGTAGTTTTACTCATTGCTCTCTGCTAGCAGGATGTCAAAGCACCGTTCTGTATGATGATGTATTTCCAGTTATGGAGATCACCAGGAGGATGAGTTGAGTGAATGGTACGGGGGTGACAGTACCATGTGCCGCTCCAAGTTCATGGTCCAGTGTTCTGACCTTGTGCTTCTGTGACGAGGCGAGCTCTCAGGGAACATTCCCAGCTAATGGGAACAAGAGCTATTTACTTTACATTGCTTCTGGACTGTATTTGTGCTTATCTGTGGTCATGTCGAACACAGCATGCTTATGACAGTCAGAGGACAATCTTGGGTACTGATCTTCAGTTTTCACCTTGTTTAGGACAGGGTCTCTGTTGTTTGCAGTTGTTGGCCCATGGCCTTCTGGATAGTCTCCTGTGTCAGTCTTTAATCTTGCCACGGAGGCTCTAGGATCACCGAGGTACTGTATATGGGTTCTCAAGATTCAAAGTTAAGTTCTCACACTTGCACTTTACCCATTTAGCTGTTTCTTACTTGTCTGTTTTGTTTTAACCAGCCCTGAGCTGCATTTTAGTGACTCAGACCATATTCTCCAGCATTGAGCTCCCTTAAACCCTGGCTCAGGAATCACGCTTCCAGTGATGAAGAGCTGTGAGTGGTGAGAGCCTGCACAGGAAATTCTTACCCACCATTGGGATCCAAAGCACAAAATAAACCTGTGTGTGTGTGTGTGTGTGTGTGTGTGTGTGTGTGTGTGTGTGTGTGTGTGTGGCTAAAGATACTGAAAAAGAATTTTTTAAATAAATAGGACCCCATGAACCTTTTTATTGTAATTTGTTCACAATACATCCTGATCGTTTTCTCCTTGCTCTTATCTTCTCATTCCCACCCTCCCTCCCCCTCTTCTGCCCCATTCCCCTCCCCTAGACCTCTGATGGGGAGGGCGCCTCCCCCATCATTTGATCACAGTCTATCAGGTCTCATCTGGGTAGCCTGCATCCCCTTCCCCTGTGTGCACTGCAGGCCATCCTGCCAATTGTCAATGAACTTGACTTACACTACAAATTATTTCTATAAAATAGTTTTAGTTAATGAGGTTGGCTGGTTTAGGGTTGTATAAGAAATGGACGGCCTCTGACATGAACTCCGGTGCCTGAGATTTGATCATTGACAATTGGCAGGATGACCTTCAATACTGAAATTTTGATGCTGTTTTCTATAGCATAAATCTAGCTTATTTAGAGGCAGGGTCCCATTATAGAGCTTTTGCTGGCCTAAAGTTCACTATGTAGACTAACCTGGCCTTGGACTAACTGAAATTTGCCTATTTCTGCTTCACATGTGCTTGGATTATAGGCCTGCACCACCACACCTGGCTCTTCCTTTTTAATGATGTGTGTACATGTTTGTACATATACACCTATCTATGTGGAGGGCAAGAATCAACATTAGATTGATCTTTATCACTTTCCACCTTATTATTTGAGACAACGTCAAATTTGGTTATACTTATTAACCAGGCAATGTCCCAGCATCTTCTTGTCTCCTCCCACCATTAGCCACATGCACAGCTTTTTACACAGGTGCTGGGAAATGCAAACTCAGGTTCTTGTGCTTGGACAGAAAGCACTGAGCTATCCCCACCCCACAGCACCCCCCTGCAGCACAACCCCACAGCACTCCCCCACCCCCAGCACCCCCCCCCTGCAGCACCCCCCCACAGCACACCACTTTATGACTGACACATAATAAATTGTAAGTGAACACAACTGGAATGAACTAAGGCCTTACAAGCAATCATGCAGGCGTAGGATGGCCTTCTTCCCTTTAGGTGCTGTGTGGTGTTGCACTGTTCTGGCAGACTCTGGCTCTTCCTCATTATTTGTTCTCTCACTACACCTTTAAGAGTCATGTGTAACTCAATCCTCACAGAAACCCTTGGTAGATACTACACATTACTATTCCCTTCTAGAGATGAGAAAGTCACAGCTTAGCAAGTGCTATAGAAGCAGCTTTAGAGGTGAGCTAGGTAAGGGCTTGAGAGTTTGTAGCAGCCAGGTTTCAGGTAGCCATCCCTAACCCCTCTTTACCTGGAGCATAACTGAATACATGCTCTGAGTCTCAGCCTCACCTCTAGCTGTCTGTGTGACAATGGGCAAACTGTTGAGTCTTGTGTACCTTGGCTTCATCTATACAACAGTGGCTCAAGAATAAGTGAGCTGTAAGATACTTAATGCTTACCACGGTGTCTGTCACTACTGAACAGCATGCAGTTATTGGTAGCTTTAAACCACTGCCATGTTTTTCGTAATTGGCAAATACACATACAACTAAAAAGTAAGGAAAAAAAAGCAAATTACTTAACAGTTCTTGTAAAAAAAAAAACTTTTAGAAGAAATCAGCACACATTAGCCAGCGCTATTTCAGCTTTCCATACACAGTATCTGAAATAGCTGCTTGGCTAAATAGCAAATATGCACTTCCTAGCCAACCTGAATGCCTCACACCAGAAAAATCTCACTGTATAAGCATATGGAAGGGATTATCAATCAGTCTTTCATTGCTTTGTGGTTTGTTTGTTTTAAAGAGAATTTACAATTTGGTCATTGTCAGAGAAATTATTTAGAAATCTGGCTTGAGTGTTAACAGGCAACTTTCCACTACTGTGACAAAACACCTGAGGCTACTCAATTTATACAGAGGAAAGGTTCGCTCTGACTTGACAGCTTTAGGAAGGTCAACCTATGGCTCACTGGCCTGCTGCTCATGGGCCTGTAGTGTCATAGTACAACATGATGGAAATGTGTGGTAGAAGAGTCACTGGTAGCCAGGTAGCAAAAGGAAGGGGCAGGTATCCTAATACCCTCTTCTCAAGCACATTTCTAAGGAATTTCCTTCATGAGGCTCCACTTCTTCAACCCTCTACCACTAATAACAACAGGCTGGAGACTGGGCCTTTAGAGAACATCTCAGATCTCAACTCTAGCAGTCAGTATTCCCAAAGCAATGGGAAACCAAGGTGTGAGCTCTGATGTGATAGGTAAATGAACTGGGCCCAAGTTCCTGAAGTGAGAAACGACCTGTCAACTATGCTGCCTTCATGAGCGCTCGGCCTTGACACCAGCACCCCACTGTGAGGCCACCAACACTCTAGGTTACAGAGGCTGACTCCAGACCTATGTGGTTAAACTGCTAGTCACTTTAGCTTTCTAGGTGTCTATTATAGATTCCACATTTTGAGAACTACCAGCTGAGACATTTCAAGATTTTTCAAAAACCAGTGTGTGTAAAACATTAGTTGAATAAATCATACTTGGACCAGTACATTGGCATAATATTCTTGCTATTAATTGTGGGCATCAAATGTCCTCTATGGACTAGAACGTTTGTGTTCACGTGTGTGTGCAGGTGTGTAAGCCAGTGGTCAGTGCTGGGTGTTTTCCTAAATCACTCTCCACTGAGACAGTCTCTCACTGACCTGGAACTCAACAATTTAGTTAGAATACATGGCCAATGAACAATAGGATTTTTCTATTGGCAGAAAATCTATTGGCAGGGGAAGTGGAATGTGTCTAACATGCAGCCTCCTCAAACTCCAAACTTCCTACACTTGGCCAGTGACTAAGTCTTTTGCAGATACAGGCATCAGAAAGACATTTCAGATCCCAACTCTCTCACAAGGGATCCCTACGTTACCATTTTGCCAGTGCAATAATTTGGTTTGAAGTATACCAGCCTCATAGTTTGCAGTTTAAAATATGTTCTGTAAGACTTTGTTGCCAAGACTGATATGAGTTTGATCCCTGGACTTCCCAAGATGGAAGCAAAGAACTGACCTCCCCAAAATTGGCCTGTGACGTCAATATCTGTGTTGTGGTGTACACACACACACACACACACACACACACACACACACACACATACACACACACACACACTCTGGGTGGAGATTATAAAACAAATAATTTAAAGGTATTTAAAATGAAAAAATTAAGTTTTGTTCTTTTTCCTAGAGCAACACAGATGACTAAAGTTTCAAACACCAACCATGCTATTTACCATAAAATCCTGGTAAATACACATTTTGGTGAGGTAAGTCATCAATATCAAAGAAACTTGGTAATGAGATGTTGGAATGACACAGACTAAAAACTCCCAGTGTTAATGTTCTGTCTTTTCTGTCATCTTCTCTAGCTTGCTTCCGTGGAAACACTACCAGGTCTGGAGAGTCTGCTGAAGATGTTATCTTTCTGCTTAGTCCAGAGTGTGGTGTTTCAGCATATACAACATGAATGGGTTGCAAGAGGCACCCACACCGTATGAGAAAGTCTCTAATGCTGGAACAAAGGGACAGAGCCCTAATACACTCTCAAGAATAGCCTTTAACGTATAGCCCACAATAGGAAGACCAGTATCTGTTGGCTACTAAGGCCCCCATGACCCCAAATCTTGCTGATAATGAAACAACGGCCTACCAGGCAGCTGCATGACTCACATCCATAGCAAGCCATTTTTCTGAAATGCTGCTTCCACTGTGTGTACCAAAAGCCAGCTTGCCAAAAATAGGATGCTCAAGATGCTTTGTAAGAATCTGAAGGCATGTGTTTCTCATTCAAACTCCCCCGCTGGAGGATTCTGATCAGCAAGTTCACCTTCCTGATGACTGTGTCCTCAGTGTCAGGCAGCAGCGGACAGCAGACCCCTTAGGGAAGCCCCAGGGCACTGCCTGCTCGGACTTTCCAGAGTAGACAGAGAGAAGGCCTGTGCTCTAAGGATGGGTGTAGGAGCTGAGAGAAACCTGGCCAGACAGCACACTGTAGCTCAAATGACACACCGTCTGACCCACCAGGCTGTGCGATATTAAAATCTAGTTCATCATAACTCATACCTAGTCAAAAAGGAAACACATACACAGAAAGTCTGTTTTAACCTGAAATAATTCTGTTGATATTGGAATTGCTTTCAGTGGGACATTTGCTTTAAACCACAAGATATCTCCATCTCAAGTACAAAAATCCCTTCTCCCCACCCACCCACCCCAGCCAAACAAACAAGGAAACAAACAAAACCCCAAACCCACAACTCAGTTTCAAATAAGTTTGGAAGAAATGAGACTGTAAATATTTACATGGGGGTAATAAGTAAATCACAAAACTATTTACAAAAATACACAAGCTTATATGCATTAACAATTTACACCAGTTCACAAAAATATTAAAACATAAAAAACCACTATATAAATTAAAAGAACTCAAAAGTATGATCTAAGACTTCCTAGGATGCTTCTTTCATGCAGGTCATGATTGAAAATCAGGTTTTGCTATCTCAGAATCTAAACTGCAAAACAATCATTTAAAATTTTCTGAACATTAACAGTACTACTAATCAGATAAGGAAAAGACCCTCTGTGCACACCAACATTATCTTGCACACATTAAAATACATCATTCTTGACATTTCCATAACACACAGTACTGACAATCACATGCCTCTAACCATTTGGAAGTGACTTTCTGACATACTTCGGCTTTCTTTATTACTTTCTTGCACTCTCTGCTCAGGTGACACTTTGCCAACATTCTGAATGGGTGCGCTACAGGGCTTGAGCGGAGAGAAACGGACTTTACAGGGCCCTTCTCCATGCACACACCGCTGTTTCAAACCGATAAGCAGCTCCCCCATCTCTGCTCACCTTCGTGGTCCCTCCTCTGCACAGAATTAAGTCTTGGAATTTTTTTTTTAACCTGACCCTACATTTAAAAAAAAAATGTTTCATTATTATAAGAAATGTGTAGGCCCTGCCCTTGGGACTACCCCAGGGACTTCTCCAAACTGAGTGTTTAAAATACATGAATGTATGTATGTTTAAAAAGAAAATGAATTCAGTAAGAAATAAGGCTCAGATTAGATTTGTTAGTAAGAACACGATGCCCCTGGAGCTTTTAGCTGAGCGCCTAGACTGCTATCTAAGAACATCTACTTCAATCCAACCCAACTGTGGAATTTTGCCAAAAAGATAAAATCTGGAGACATGGCTGCAAAAGTACCAGTGGGATGAGATTATGTTTAATGTGTAAGGCAGTTACACTTCCTTGACCATAATGCTCCACGCCAACACTTGAAAACAACATTCAGTTCCTGTGTTTGTGAAGTCACACACAAGGTGGACGACACTGAGGTAACCTGGCTCACAGTGATTTACCATCCAATTTCTGCCCCGAAAAGTATTAAGAGAAACGTGTGGGCAAAGCTGTTCAAATAGCTGAATCCAATGTTAAGGCTGTTGCTACATACAGTAAATAACTTTAGACTTTATCTAAAGTGTGTTTTCGTACTTATCCCAATAAGCTGAATTATTGTTCTATATTTAAAATATTTCCTGACATTTTCAAACCCATAAGATGTTATTAATAAAGACATTGTTCTAAGGAATCAACCTTAGTATTTATAAAAGAGACTTTAGTTTCAGGAGTAAACAATGTGTGTGACAAAGAAATCCACAATTATCAAAAATGGCCTAGACCTCCCAGAACTTCTCTTCAGGCCAGGCCTGAAGTCACTGAAGCCACTTGGCTCACTGTCACACCAGCCTCTATTCCTCTATCCGTGCTGCTAAGAATAGTGTTCAGGGCTGGTGTGGTCTTCAAGAGGAAATGAGTTGCCTCCTTGATGAAAAAGATGACTAGGGCTAAAAAAGAAAATAGTGTCTGCCCACACATCTGTGTGCCAGGTGGAGGTACCCATTGGGTTTCTGGACATTCTGACTACAGATCAGTCGGATCTGAAATTGTAATGGAGATGCCTAAGTTCCCACAGACCTTTGCATGGATTGGAGTGTCCAGGCATCTACTCTGGACTTCACTGTATCCTCTGCTCAATCTGGGAAACAAAGAAAACCTTAGAGACTATCTCCAAATATAAACGTGTTCATGAAAGTTTACTTCTGAATATAAACTCTTAAAATGCAATTATATAACTCATTTACAAAGACTGCCATAAACTTAATCTTTCACAATTTCACAGCAGTAACAGCAGCATGACTTTAGCCTCCTACGAGTTCTTCCTTTGCTCTAAATAAAAGATAACCCCACCCTAAAGAGCCAGAGCAGCAACCACCCAGTAAATGGAATGAAATCTCCTGTGTCTCCTACACAGTATTTAAAGGATAGAAATGTACAGAACTCAAGTATTATGATGTATGGAATGAAATGCCAATCTAACTCATTCTAAACACAGGACTGCCTTACCAGCCTCAAACGTCTAGGGTGGGATGGGCCGAGGACACAGAGGGAAGCTGGGCTAGAGAGGTGCCCTGTCCCAAGCCCAGTTAAGGAATGCAACTTTCAAAAGAAAGTCCTCGGTGTTTAACATGTTTAACATGTCTAGAGAGTTAGAAGGAACTATTCTGAAATGCTGGTGTAAGTGACAAATGCAGTAACACTGTGACCACACAATGAAGTGAGCCAAGCCACGTGACTCCCACAATGCCAGCTGGTGAGATGGGACTGTGTTCTCAGGGACAGCGAACAATGTACAGTTTTCTAACAGGTAATTTGTAGGCATTTTACAAATTCCCAGGGCATCTCCACTCTAGGTTAGAAACAGAGGAAATTGTGTTTATCCAGTCAAACCATGCTGGTCTTTTCTTAATGAGTATCTTGGATTTAGAACCAACAGGGTGACTATTTTACTAGTACTAGCTAGAACTTACTGACATTTCTTGTGGGATGTGCAGATGAGCAGCACACCGAAGCACTAGTCAACTAGAGTTGACTGACAATAAGAACTTCATTTTGTTTCAAAGAAAGCTCCTTAAATTTTAGCTTTTAAAAAGCAGGCCCTTGGGCTTCTGTAACGGTAGGAACGTGACAAGAAGTATAGACAATGAAGAATATGGCTCACGCTGAACTTGCTACTTCACAGTGATATGCTGCTAAATGTTTAAAATCCTAATTCCTTTTCCTTTTAAAGATCATGCTGCTAGCAGTCTAAATGACACAGGTGAAGGATCAGGGAGTTTTTCTCCTCTCATTTAGAATGCTAAAACTCCTTCATGGACAGGGATAGTGAAAGCAGAGCAGAGTGGAGAGAGTCCACCTGGGCAAGCTGCATGGCCCTCTACAGGGAGTGGGAACACAGCAGGAAATACAGAAGCCCACCAGGAAATAGAGGCAAATTGCTCTGAACTAGGTAGCAAGCACTGAGAAGAAAGGTCAAAGTTAAATTCATTGAGTTAAAGGCAGTCCTCAGGGTCTCATGGATCAGCCCTGTACAGCAAGTAGGGTCTGTGGTGAGAATTTCTTTACTAGGCTTTCAGCACAGCACTTTACAATCACCCAGGTCTCTTTAAAGACAAAACAACACAGCCTATAGATGGAGGAGGCGGTAATGATTGGGAGGGGAAAGGTGGTATTTACTTTTATTATGCTTCTTTCATGTGGTCAGGGGTTTTGTAGCATTTTTTTCCTTAAATCTTTTTGGTTATTGAAAAAAAAAATAGAACAGTCCACTGTCCAGCAGAGGCTGCTTCAACTCTATTGCTCCCAGGGCTCATTCTGCATGGATCTGTGTGTCAGGATGCGGCAAGGACAACTCTGTGGGCAGGAAGGCCCCCTGACCCAGTGCTGTGGCGTATGTCCTGCTCTGTGGATGGACAAAGCCAGAGGGCACATAGGCCCCCATGCCTCCCCCTCCAAAGCCTCCTCGCTGGTGCTGGGGCAGAGAGTGGTAATCCTCCAGGTTGTCATACTGGGACACAACAGTCATATTGCTCTGGCGCTTGCTGTGTGTCTGATACTGATAGAGCACGCCAGGGTCCCTCTCCAGGTTCTGAGTGTGATGGAGTTTTAGGCTGTGACTCCTCTCTGGTTTGGGAGGTGGAACCATAGACTGAGTGAAGTGCTCTTCCTCCTTGTAGCAGTCTCTGGAGTGTTTCTCAGGGGCAGGTGGCTGCCTGGCTCGAGGACGGTCCAGATCTTTGGAGAGCCTCACCTCCTTGTGGTTCAGTCTTAGAGGCTCTTGCCCTGACGTGACATATTTCCCAGAGTTATGGTAGCTGACTGGCTCAGAAGTGTCTGGCATCCCTTTAGACCCATAATCTAACTGGCCAGCTCCCTGGGGATAAGGTGGTCCATTTTTTGATTCACATACTTGCCTATGGCTTGCTTCCTGATGCGCCCTGTGCTCTGGGAGGCTACAACCCATGTCATGAAGCTTTCTGTTCCTAAGGCTGCTTTGCTTCTGTGGTAGCGATGGCTTTTCTACCTGTGTGCTGCCATACCCTCCATGATGGTGGGCTCGGTCAAATTCGGGCTCTGGGTGCTTTCTGTAGAAATGGTCATCCCCCTCAGGACTGACTGCCTTGGCTGGGTGCCGCCCCTCTTTCCCCTCTGCCACAGAGAAAAGTCCAGTTTTCCCAGGATCTGATTTACTACGCAGATGGATGACGTAGATCCCTCCCAAGTCATCTTGCACTGCTGGTGTCATGTTGTCATACTGTGACATGATAGGCCCTTTCACCTTTTGCCGAGCTCGACTCTCTCTCCGGATGGACTGCATGCGGTATTTTTCCATGTCCTCAAAGTCCCATGAGGTGTAGGTGTGCTTTACATCAGCAGTGGGGGGCATGTTGACTACATTATGGTCATTACCAGAGAAGTAGCCAGTCATGTTGGCCCGTGGGCGTGGAGGCAAACCAGCATAGTTGTACAAGTTCTTTCCCTGTAGCCTTGGATTATAGAAAGCAAAATCACGATTGGACAGGCGGTGGAGAGGCCGCAGCTGGACCGTGCCGTAGGCATCGACATCACACACAGCCCCGTCAGGACTGTAGTAGGCGCCCGAGGAGCTGGAGTAAGGGCTGTAACGATAGTGGACCCGTCCATTCTCAAAGTAAGGCTGGAGCTGAGTGACATGATAATCTGAGCGGGCCTGGGAGGACTGATATGGCTTATACTGGTAGACGGGTCTTGGGCAGTAGGCTGGTTCATCATCTGGTGGAACTTCTGTCCGTGAAATGGGAACAGAGCGGATCATGGAAGGTGGGGGTGCATGGAGGGACTGTACCCTCCGGATGGTGGGGTAAGGTAGAATGTCTTCAGGGCAACAAGCATTTCTAACTGAGGAGCCCAGAGAAGAGACATACTCAACTCGGCTGCACGGCTTGGGGTGGTGTCCAGACATGTTTCTTCCTGGTGCCACATAGGTGTTATAACGAGGACCCATGGAGGCTGGTGGCTCTGATCTGGCACCATATACTTGGTGTGGCTCCAATTTATTGTGGTGTGGAGGTACACTCTGGGGACGGAACTGGCAGTTTGGAGTCATATTGAAATGCAAACAGTTTTCTGGACCAAAGGGTTCAGTGGTGACATCAGGCCTAGGAAAGGAGGAATAGGCTATCTTCTGAGAAGCATGCTTAGGCTGTGAGACGGGGAGTGGCAAAGGCAACACGTCATCCACTGAGGCTGATGAAGGGACAAAGGAATGGTAATTTGAGCTGCTGTTGGCATCTGCTGTGTTGGAGTGCATGGCAGCAGCCATCTTGCTTTCCACTGTTCTTGCTGGGGGAACTGGGGCAGCAAAGCCGCAGGAATGGCCAGGAAAAGACTCAGCTCGCAGATGGAGTGGTGGGGCCCTGGTGCCTTCCCGTACCTTCTCAGGCAGTCCTGGTTGGAGTGCAGAAACAGCCATAGGACACTGGGCAGCTGCACTGCCATCATTGACAAAGATGGGTGCGGGATCACTGAGGGCTCGAGGCTCAGGTGGCCTCTCTGGAGTTGGAGCTACTCCCTGGACCTGCTGAAAGACAATGATGTTTAGAGCCTGCTGTTTAACACACAGACAAAGACACACAGACACACCCCCCATGCTAACACATTTATAATTTGCAAACCCAGGCTATTTGGGTGGTAGTTTGAACTTTCTCAAGCTCTGCAGTCACACTGAACCTAACCCCATGGCCTGAAAAAGAGTATCTGTGTGGCAACATGGTATGTTATTACCTGTGGAGAAAGGTGCAGTTTCTGCTAATCCATGCTAGGCTTTACATGTGAGGAAAGGTTGCCCACAGTGGTATCTTAATGTGCAAACCCAAACACAGGATTAGACAAACAACAATGCTGGGCTTACAAATAAACATCCTGCCTACTGGTGTAAGCTTTGTCTCAACACCAAGATTTTATTTACTAAAAACAGCTGACTTTACCAGCTGGAGGAAGTTTCAGAGTGACTCAGTTCCACATAGTGAGCAGTTTTAAACCTCCAAATACAGGGAAGAGTCATAGAGTGCCTTGTCTGGGGTGGCAGCAAGTTGGAGCGTACTGCTGCTGCATTCAGCCCATGCTGTTGTGGGTCCACGGACTGTCCTTGACAAGTAGGTGCTACAAACAGCATCCTTCAGGAAGGACTAGAATTTTAACTCCTTTTGGCTTAAGGTTACAACAAAATCTGCAGCCCTTTTATTTTCTAAAAGGAGACATTAGAAAAACACATTGGCACTCTCTATCTTAACATTTCCTTACCAAAGCCAGTATTTAACTATGGAACATTGCTGGACACAGCTGAAAGAAAACATCAAAAATTCCAAGATATTATCACTCCTTATACTTCTGAAAAGCCTGTGAGAAGAACCCTTAAACACTTGGAGAATGAAGTACTTTTAGGGTATAGACGTGAAGGGTTGTCACAGGGTGGTCACATGACTCACCCGCAGTCACAGTGATCAGTGATGGAGGTGGAAAGGAAAACAACCATGGTAGCCCTGATACCTGGGGCTCACTCTGTCTCACTCTGTCAGGGTCTCACTGTGAAGAAACTTGGTGCTTCAGGAAGGAAACACAGCAAGGATGGTTAAGCTGCAGTCACCAGGGGCTGCTCTGTCTTTATTACAAAGCCAACAGCCAGGCAAAAGCAGAGCTCTCCAACTACAAACAGTGGCTACTTTGTGGAAACCTGCCGCTTGAAATGTATCTGACTGAAAAATGACATACCTTTGGAAAAAATATATTACTTCACCGACTTCCTCTCCATCTTACCTTGTGGGAACTATTTAATCCTACACTTGGTGCTTCTTGTACCTGCCCCACAACTGGTGCTTGCTCTGCCGGCCTCTGGGAAGGAGGTGGGGGGAGGGGACGATTAGTTCTGTGCGGGCGCTGAAGGGTGGCAGCCACAAAATCAGCAGCAGTGGTCTGCTCAGCCACGACCCTGCTGGCATCTCTGGTACTTGTTTCAGCTCTTGCTGGAGTTGCCATCACATAAGCCATGGTGGTTGTGCTGGTATTCTCTTCAGGGGACCCAGAAAGAGGGTGGACTTTGTCCCTAGGCAAAGTAGAGGGCATGGGAGGTTTGTCTGTATGTTCTGAGGAATGGTGGGGTTTATCCATACTGGTACCAAGATAAGAGAGGGGCTGATCTCCACTGGAGAAAGGAAGTGGAGACTGGTCCTGCTCCACGAAGGAGACAGTGGACATGCTGGTCTTCCCAGCCTGGTCTTCAGGGAAACTTCCATGATCATCAGACTTCTCTGAGTCTGTTAAGGGAGTTGTAGTGCTTCTAGCCTTTTCTGGGTCCCCAGATAAATGGTTCCGATGTAGCGAATTCCCTATTAAGTCTATTTGGTGGAGTTGCTCCCCAGAGTCAGTTGTGTTGGAGTGGGTGGGTTCTCCCATAGCTGCTGTCTCTGGGAGAGGCTGGTGACAATTTCCGAGTCCATTGATCTGCGGGTGGAACTGCTCTGCTGGCCGGTCCGTTTGGAAATAGATCTTATCTAGAGTAACACTAGAGTAGGAACTAGGCAGTTTCTCTTCAGATGTAAGCACTGCCATGTCTCCAAAACTAGTACACCCAGCCTGGGAAGTCCCTGGTCTCTTCAGTGTCTGAGTTGAGGCTTGCTGTGCAGACTCAGCTAATGCTAGTGCCAACATTCGGGCGACATTTTTCGGAGGCGGTGGTGGTGGGATAAGAGAGACTGAACTGACAGGAACGGGATCCTGAGGGGGGTCATGGGTAACTGCTCCTATTGGGAAATTGGGAAAAAAAATTAGAATCAAAAGGTAGCTTATGTTACCCTACATGGAAAGCCAAACACTCCCCATGTGATCACTAAAAACAGGTGCCTTCCATATTTCAAAATGGCAATCCATGATCTTCTATCCCACATGCAAATGCTGTTGAAAACACATCTGGCTCAAAAGGAAAACTAACATAGTGGCTAAAGATTGCAAACTCCTCTTGAACTGCTACACACTGGGGTGGAGGGGAAGCAGGCCCCCACCGGACTTAGAAAAGGCCACTTAGAGTGCAAGCTCCCAGTGCTTAGACTGTGATAACAGCTCTACACTGACGGAGTAGGCTGGCTCGCTAACATATAAGGCTACAATATGGTATGCATTAGAAGAGAAAACAGAATCAAGAGCTACACAGTTGTGCAAAAATTAGTCATGAGTTCTGACTATCCAAAGAGGTAAGGAGTCTTTTGTGAAGGTCTGAAGCAGGACCATGGGCCCTTTGGGGAGTTTTGTTTGACTTGTTTTAGTTTAGGGCTTTGAGCCCTCAGCACCATTTAGAAAAACATTCTCTTTGATTCTAGCCTAGCTGTGGAGAAGGCTCTCTCTCAAAAGGCACAGATGGCACACAGGATGGAAGACCCCTCTTAACGTAGAGAAGGAATGGAGGAGAACAAACGGTACCTGTCTGACTCTGTCCAGAAGGCACAGCCTTGCTCTGACTGCTCGAGACAGGCCGCTCCTCTTTCCCTGGCAACTCTACGTCTTCAGCTGCCCCCTGCGCCAGGGGCTGTCCTTCAGGCTCACAGCCTTCCTGTGCCTCTCTCTCACTTGTTTTCATTTTTACTATCTGGGTGGGGGATCTATTTATGACATCTCTTTCTTCCATACTTTTGTCCCGAGATGGAGGTGATGCATTCTGACCTACAGTGTTGGAGACAGTACCAATGACTTCTGACACCCGAGGTGGAAGAGTCACTGAAATGGGCTCAGATATGTTCATGGAAGGAGATTTGCTTAGTTTCCGTCCAATCTTCGGAGAGAAAGCATAAACAACCTTTTCTGTAAATGAAGATGGCTTAGAAGACTTGTCCTCAGTTGGGCTCAAGTCCAGGGTGAAGAACGGACTCAGTTTCTCCTGGACTGGAGACACAGGTTCAGAACTTGCAGTACTGCCTGGAGTCTGTGACTGGCTACCACCTGCTTCTACATCCTTCTTACTGGTACTCAGTTTCTCCCTGGTATACCCTAAGGAGTCCAGAAAGGAAGCACCGCTCTCCAGACACTCTGACTCAGCTTTAGGAGGACTACATTGAAATGACATTGGATCAAAATCCAGACTGGCCACTCCTATGTCTGGCGGACTCAAGTCAACATCCTCAGGCGAATGAGGAGACACAAGAGCTGGAATGTGGAGCAGCCCCACTTCCTCTTCACTCTCATTGTCATGGGGCAGATTATCATAGGAATTGCAGCGGTTCCCCAGCATGTCCCCATTGAAAGAGGCAGAGAGAGCATCACTGCTGGATCTGGGTCTTCTAGGTCGGAACAACTTGGAATCTCCTGGAAAAATGGACAACAATGTCAAAGCATGAACGTCACAGGACACACAACACCAGTGATCAGTCACCCATCTAGATAGTGGTCACACTGCATAGGGCAAGAAAAATGCAACTTTTAATTTTTTTCCACAAACTGGCAATTGGTGTACAAACATCAGTCACACTTGTGGTAATAGAACTTCCTATTAAAAATATTAATGAACAGGTACATGTGCCAAAGCAGGGAAGAGTGCACTGGTCTATGACCTGGATGAAAAAAAGGCAAGGGGTTCTTAGACTGTTCTACACACTCAACACTGACTCCTGGTGTGACTTTGGGCATGCTTTTCATCATTTTCTTCATGTTTAAATTTATCACTCGCCTCATATATGACTTGTAAGGTAGAAGTCATCACTTAAAATAGCACTTTGGGTACTAAACAGTAACAAAAGGTTATTTATTATGGGAAAATATTCTTATGGTTCCCAAAACAAAAAGAAACAATGTTCCTTCATAATTAGACAATATTAACATGCATTTAGTAAAGCGCTCCATTCACACACTTAAAATACTTCCACTTTAAAAAAAAAAATGAAACAGGCTTTCCACTTCTCAAGTAAGCCCAAGCATAGCTTAGCACAACACTTGCTTTCATAAAATTTGATTCTCAGTTTCAACTTATGCTGTAACCACACCTCCCTACAATATCTGCCAAATGTTGGTCCCCTTAGGAAGCAGACTCATCTTAAGTTGCCAGCTCCAATTGCTAATGGCCTTTGATCGATGAAGACCACCCACCAATAATTAACAAATAAGTCTCAAAGCTGCTCCCATTTCCAAATCTAAAGAAAATAGTAATACTCACTTTTAAGCACTGAAAAATATGTTTGCTTTCAAACATTTCAGCCATTTTATATAAATAGCATTCATGCCAAAAAATACCACACCATAGTAAAATAACTGAACCGTACTTAATAAACACCAGTACTACTGGAGGTGATATTTCATAGTCTTCTTACTAAGCACATATTCAAAACACTGCTGTGTGCACCTTCTTTTATGCAATCCATCATGGAACATTTTAGTCTTACCATCAACTGCATGGAGAGAAGTAAGAGACTCTTCACTTTTGGCTGAGCGGAGGGTTCCTTCTGCCCTGCCACCTAAACAATAAAAACCAAATAGTATAAAACCCATGATTATTATGGACTATGAAGTTAAAGTGCTTGGTGATTTTCCTAACAATGTTTGTATTTCCAAGTGTGACTAGCAATGCATCTTGACAGTTGTTTTTAGTTTACCATCCTATTATGTAAAGTGCTGTATTATTTTGTTTCCCATGTTAATAAAACAAAACAAACAAAAAACTTGTTCCCAAAGCCTATGAATGTGAGCACAGAAGTGAACTAAAATATTTTTTTCTTGATTGTGTCCTGAAAACCAACTTGTAGCCTTTAAAATTATTTTTATTCATGTGCACGTGTCCCTGTGAGTGTATTCCACATGTGTGCCAGTGCTCTAGAAGGCCAGAAGAGGGTGATGTTTGAGTTACAGGTGCTAGAAACTGAATTTAGTCTTTAGAAATGCTTTCAACCACGGCCATTCCTCCAGCCCCTCTGATGACATTTTCCAGTGGTCCCTATCCTTAACGACGATACTCTTGTAAAAGTACAAGTCAAAGAGACACAGAGAAGAAGGCCCTATAAAGATGCAGGCAGAGGATGGAGTGATGCTACCTAATTGCAAGAGATGCCAGAAGCCATAAGGGGATAGGTGAGGTAGGAGGGAATCTTCCCTGAGAACTTAAAGTGACCACAGTGGGGCTGACACCTGACAGACTCTGAGTTACCAAACATTTTTGGGTTCCCAGTCTCAATCTGTAATAATTTATAAAGGCAGCCCCAGGAAACTCAAGTTATTTCAATTGAATACATTAATCTTACCTGCAAACTCCTACATCTTTCTGACTTGCTGGTAGCCAGCACTCTAAACTGAAGATACTTTAAGCTGTCTCTTATGCTCTCTGCAACCTTCTTAACTATCTCTTCCTGTTTTTGCCCCTGGACAACAATTTCTCTTAGAGTCCTTTAAAAATCTCTTTTCTCTAACCTGCTCCTCTTCCCACCCTGCTCTCATCGCCTGAAACAGGGCTCTTAGTCTCCTTACAGATCAGGTGACCTGTACTTCCTTCAACTCCCAAGGTGAAAATTCTCTCTCTTGGAGCTGGAGGGTTGGCTCAGTGGTTAGACACACTGCTGATCCTCAGGGGACCTGGGTTCGACTCCCAGCACCCACTGGGCAGGCAGCTCACAACTACCTGTAACTTTAGTTCCAAGGAATAGAATGCTCTTTTCTGACCCCATGGGCACCAAGCACATGGAGTGTATACACACAAATGCAGGCCAAGATATTCACACACATAACATAATATTACTTAAAAATAGCATTCTTGACCACCACCCCATTCCCTTAGGAACGGGCAATGCCAGCCAAAGATGCCAGACGTAGAGTTCTACTTCAGCTGTATGTGCATACCAGAAGTCACTTTCTTACACAGATGACTCTCCAGTTAGACTCTGAAGGCAGGGTACTACCTTAAGTTTCTTTCTGCATAGCCTGCTATCAAAATATCTAATGTGCCGAATTCATGATTGCAAATTGAATGATGTAAATAAGCCTAACATTACTTCTCAGAGAAAAATGCTATTTTTTTTCTAGGTTAAGGAGGTGTTCTTACCAGAATATGGGTTTTTAAAAATGATTTTAAAGAGTAATTTATTCAACACTAATAGACCTATGTGATGTAACACAAAACCCCATCAGCAAGTCACTCAAGAGAGAATGTTATGGTTAGAACAGCTATAACCTTGGAAAGCATGCTAAAACATAGATTTTAAATCTGTAAAACTAAAGATCAAAACCAATAAATAACATATAGTATTTGCTTATTACCAGCAATATAGAAGCTATGCTACAATACAGAAGCACTGTTAATTTTTAACGCACGCACACGCGCGTGTGTGTGTGTGTGTGTGTAAAATCTATTCAGTTTTCTTAGAAACTTGGTTTTTCTGCATGTAGTCTGTATTATCTTATGAGTTCGTGATAATCAGACATGAAGATAATCCACCTGTGCCACACAACTACGCAGGCTTTACAGTGAGCGGTGTCGTGATGGCATGAGGAGGGCACACACAGAGAAGGCACCGGAGGACAGCAGGGAGGGCCAGAAGCCCTAGGCAGTGTGCTGCAGCAGCGCAGGGAGGCAGAGGGCGCTCACCTTTCAGAGCCATGGCTTTCATCTCTGAAGGCTCACTCTCATTACGCTGCAACTTTCGCTTAGAGACAGAAGATGACTTCCCCAAATTGAAGAAGGAACGCCAGCTGCCAACAGGAGATTTTTTCATCTTATTCTGAGGCCTCTTTCTACGAAACAGAAAACAGTTTATAAATATTAAGATAACGGAGGCTCTATCCTTTCCTACAGAGCAATTGAACAAATGGTAGAAAAACAAAACTGCCTGGGGAGGCACAAGGGGAACAGCAGACAAGCCTTCTCCCTTCCATGTGGTGCACTGTACATGCGGTTCTACAGGACACGGGAGCTAATGTGTAACATGAGCAATAGTTCCACAAAGGTCACTTATACCTCACAATCTGAAAAAAAAAAAAAAAGTAAGACGACACTGATGTTAAAGCTCCACAAATGAGACAGTATAAAGAAACCAGGTGAGGGGAGAGACCGAGCACAGAAGGAGGGCAGGAATGCAGCATAGGCTGAACGGCAGGAAGTGCGCCACCTACCTTATGTAGTGAGAACGTCTTTTCAAAGTAGACAACCACAAAAGAAGCTGATTAAATGAAGACCTAAGAAGTTCAACTAATTTCCTTAACACTGTGAAATTGTGTGAGGAAATGAGGATGTCATGAAACCCAAGCTGGGCTACATTCTAATGTCTGCTTTTTGAATCACTACTCAGTAAAGACATTTTTGAGTAAATCTAAAAGCAAGGTTCTCAAGATCAACTCAGAAATGACAAAGAAAGACTAAGTGTCAACTTCTGGCTTTTTAGTCCCAGAAAGAAAAGGTAGAAGAATACATAAAAATGAACAAGAATAAATTCTGAGGTTTTATTAGCATTACCTCATCTAGAGAAACAAGATCCTTACATTTATGAGCATAGCGAAGGGCAGCAGAGCACCCAAAATAACTCGCACATACACTTATCTTCCCTTAACCCTGTAAGGGACTCACAGCCTGTTATTAGCGTTTCCTTAGGGAATCAGTGAGGGCATCAGCTCAGAGAGACACCGAGAGGATACACTGCAACCCTCTCACTACTGCTCAAGTTCCTGAAATCAAATGACAACCAAAAACTGTCGAATAAAACAAAAAGCCTCATGCACGTTTTCAGCTTTGCGTTGCATCAAGCTCACAGACTCTCTGGGCTGCACAGCATCTGCAACCATCAGAACTGCACAGGAGGCTCCACATTCCGCTGCTGACCAGGTGGGTCTGGGCTGAGGTGGGGGTGGGGGTTTACAAGTCTCAGTCACCAGCAACTCTGATGCTAGTCAGAAACCAGTGTCAGAAGCCACTGCCCATTCACTCTTTCTGAATAAGCTGTTTTAGCACAACTTATTTCTAAATTCCTAAAAAACATTTCTCAGAGAGTAAAGCCAACTCCACACAGCAAATGTATATTATTTTTATTAGCAATTTTCTTGTAAAACTAGCTTCTTTTTTAAAAATTATTACATTGTTATAAAGTTTTACAAGAATAATTTTCATTGGTCCTTATAAAGGGTTAACTATCTATATTCAATTAACTTTTTCTAGAACTGCCCCAGACTTTAATATAATAATAAAATAGCAAAATTAAAGCAAACTATCATGTACAGCTATGAAGCTATAGTTTAAAACAATTGCTAAGAGTACGTTACCTTTCAAGTGGGAACTCAATTATGGTATGAAACTTCCCTTGAAGTGCAGCAGGTCCTTCTCCTACTTCGATGTACTTATTTTCAGTCACAATGGGAGAAGTGACCTGAGCCTGTGTTCTTGCCTGGGCTTCCTCCAGTGTAAGCAGCTTGGTAGATGGGGAAGAGACCAGCAGGGACTTGGGCCTGGACAGAGAAGCTTCAGAAGGAAAAGAAATGACGTCAGTGTTACACATGTGTATCAGTCTGTCTGTCCACCTTCACTCTCTATGTAGTCACAGTATTTCAACTTCTCTTCAGGGGTTTTCAATAACAAATATCACAGTGCTTTATACTTAATGAGAGATAGAAAGTGACATTCTAGAGTACAATGAAATTCTGTAATCATCTATTTTCTCTTCTTAAAAGGTACAAGGTAAAGGAGATCAACTCAGTCATTTTTTGCTTTAGAAGGATTTTTTTATTTTTCTGCTCTGTCTCATACCTTTTATATACTAATAATGGGGGGATAACATATTTTTTCTTAATTTTAAAAATCCTTTTAATTATTTTTTATGTATGGGTGTTTTGCCTTTGTACTCTACCTGCATGCAGTACCCATGGAAGCCTCAAGGGGGTGTTAGCTCTCTTTGAACTAGAGTTGCAGATGTTGTGAGCCACCGTGTGGGTGCTGTGTTGGCATAATGTTCTAGTAGACTGTGCACAGTTTACCCTCGGTCACTCAAATGTTGATTTCTCCACCCACTATCTGGATCAATACAGACATTATTCTAGTGTCTTCTGTTTCAAGTTTGTGTAAACATGTCACCATTTGTTCTGTATTGCTAAAAACAAAAAACAAACAAACAAACAAAACCCCACAAACTAGCCAATTCTGAATAATAACAGAGACTAGGGTGGGGCATGCTGATCCAGTGAGGGGAAGAGGAAGAGAAGGAAGGAGAAGACTGGAAAACATCAGGAGAATTAAACCAGGCCTAGGAAATAATTTCAAAGCAAATATAAAGTGGGAAATCCAAATGGGAGGAAATATACTAGCATGGAGGTTTAGGATGGAGTAATTATTGCCCAGCATTGTGCTATAAGCTAATTAAATAGATCCTGGTCTCTCTGTGTGGTTATTTGGCTATAAATCTGGTTATGGAGTAACTGCTGATCTTACTAAAATAATAATTAAATATTAAATATTAATAATCTTTCAACAGTGTTGGAAATAGAACTTGGGCACTGTGAAAGTGGAGCCCAGTACTCTCAACTACTGAACCATTTTTCCAGCCCTAGAGCAAGATATCTTTACTGTGTAATGAACTTACATCATAACATTCTGATGTGTAGTATTGACTATATAGAGACACTGTCAATTTGTTGGGTTTGTAACAGACTTGGTCAGAGATTATTATATGAAATAATAATTGCAAAGTTTTCCATTCATTTAGGAACCTGTTCCTGGTGTGAGCCATACCTGCCCCTTCCTGCATGACAGCGCTGATCTTGCCACTGAAGAGCACATCTACATGATTGAGGATGAACTCAACAACCACAGACTGAATTCTCACTTCCATGAAAGCTGCAGTTCCACTGAAGCAGGCCGACTCTATCTGCTTTGATCTGTGGGGTCAATAACAGTTCCTTCAGAGCTGTGAAGGCAGGTCTCCAAAGGCACACTTCTCCAGCACAGAAGTTACAGAGACACCGGTGGGAGGAGTCTTGCTTTTAGAGCCACTTAGCTAATGCATAGCTGGCTCCCTTAGAAGGATGTTAATACATAATGCAAGCTTTTTTTAAATCCAAGAAAATACATTCTTTAAAGTTCATAAATAAAATACAAATTACCTCAGCAGGTTTGGTGCCCAGACAATGGCAAGGTTTTTTGCATGCATATTTGTGATGGAGCAATAGTCTGCTAGAAGAGACAGGTGTCTCATCAGGAACTCCAGTGTTCTGAAAAATGAAATACAGCATGCTAACTGAAACAGACACTACAGCATGTGGAGCTCACTGGCTTGTTAGTTTCTGAAAGCAAAATAGAAACATGCATGCATGCATGTGCACGTGCCTGCGCGCACACACACACACATGCACATACACACACACACACACACACACGTACATACGCGCACACACATTGACTAAGTGTAAGTATCATTTAACATGAACTTTCCACAAAACTAAGTTTCTAGACCAAGATATTTTGCTATCCTACTTTCAGCAGAAACAAAAAAGGGCCTAAACGTTTAAAAGCATAGAAGCAAGACATGAACAAACCGAAAAGTGGCCTGAGCAATTCCAGCAGCACCAGAACAGGACCTGGGCAGCTGATATGCTTTCACAGTGAAAAATCCACTTAGCTGTAATATCTTTCTTCACCTTATTTATTTAAACAATTCTGTGCACACTCAGATTAAATAACTGAGCAGAATATTTATACAAATAAAATAATTGACTTAAACTTAAGTTAAACTAGATATACAAACACACAGGAAGACAGACAGACAGGCACAAACACACGTACACGCACACGCACCACACATCCCACATACACACATTACCTATTAGCCATCTACAACATTTATGGATCCCTAACTGCACAGAGATTAAAACCAATAAAATATTGTGACCAAAAGACAGCACTATAGATTCTATTACTAGAAAGAATAATTTACATATGAGCCACATATGTACCTAATATAAGTTCTGCTTCTGGCTGCTAGTATCCATTTGCCAAGTCCTGGCTTACCTGTAGTGTGGTGGGGGGAGCTGCTGGATGACATCATGGATTTTTATCAACCGCTCTTCATCTGTTGCTGCTGAAACAGCATCCTGTAACAGACACAACGCAACAGACCAGTGAGCTGCGCCAGTGCAAATGAAAGATCCTGACCTGCAATCTCACTCTGCGGCTGAGCACAGGGCAAAGCGGTGACACAACACCAAGAAGGCACACTGCTTCCACGCACCATGGTGCTCAGTTGCTGCTGTCAAAATACATAATGGTATTTAATGGCATGCGTGCTAAGTCAGTGGCCCTCAGCCAGAATAAAAAGAGCAACAGGTTGAAAACTTCAAAGACCCAGGTTACTTGACTACTGTTGTGTGTTCAGGGAGTCCTTTCCAGCTCAAAAGTAATTCTCACATGAGACTAAACCAAAACACATTCTGAATAAAAACACAGTGAAACTCCCCTTGAGAGGATGCACGCCAGCCAGTACTTACGGAGAACTTCTCATACAGCTGGTAGGTGAGCAGAGGGTTTGGGAGTTCTCGGAAGTACAGCTTGCAGAGGGAGCCCACAGAGTGGATGTCTTGGACGTAAGGCTCTTTTGTCAGGTCGGGGACGTGCTCAGAATCAAATTCATGACTGACCCAGACAGAAGACAAGGACTGACTTAGTGAAGAGAAGAAAGCACACAGAGAGCAGAAGCCCAAAATGTTCACCTCTACTTCATAGTTGCAGTTTCCTTCAAATTATTACATGTAACAAGCCAGGATTTGGAACTTCAATAGTAACAACAGGTTATCTTTTTGGCAGATATCCATGTGAAACTAAAAACACAACTTTAATATTAAAATACAGAAACCTCTAGCCCCAAAGGTTTATAACATCAGTGACTTTCTCTCTTTTCTTTATATCATTATATTTCATATATTACTTTTGGATTTTGACACACTTGCCAAGGCATAAGCATGCAGGTCAGAAAACAATTTGGGAATGCACTCTTCGTTCCATGTAGGCTCCAGGTTGGAACTCAGACCACAGGGCTTGGCAGTGCTTTTCTCTGCTGAGCCATCTCACCGGCCTCCTTCCAACATTTCAAAGAGATAAAATACTACTGATGTACTGAGGAGGTTAGCGAGCATGGTGTTGGGACACTACAGATGAGATATCATTTAGTTGGAGAATAACATGGATTCTCTTTCCTAGTTTATCTCAACCATGTTACTGATAATCATGGCTATCAAAGCTACTGATTTTTAAATAATTTTAATTTGGTAAGTTAAATAAGAATAAAAAAGAAAACGCCATAGAGTTTTACCGAAGTCTCTGGATGTTGGAGGCAACGCCCGAGAGGCGATATATCCCGTCCACAATGCCATACCTCTCGATGAATGCTGTGCAGCTCTGAAGAACCTGGGGCACTGAAGACAGTTTTAAAGATAAGATTATTGCTGCTATTTAGTGCAGCCAAAGTGACACCCAAAACATCCTAGTTTTCATAAGCAAAATAAAATTCATAAACCAAAGAGCAAACAACTAGTCTGTTACCAAAAAAGAAGATGATCTGTTTATTAAATCTTGTTATCTAAGCCTGGTAACTTCTGGCCTGGCTCTGTTTAATCACAATTCACACAGTTTTCAACTGCAGGCTCATTTAGATCAAATGTTTAACCTCCACACTACCACAGACTAAAATAAACAGACAGCAGTCACTCGAATGTCATCCACAGCAGATTTCACAAAGTTAAGTGCTTGTCCCAACAACATAATTACTTACAAGTGCTGTACCACTTCGCTCCTAAACAAGCTGCTTTTACCTCTCAGCCAATGCAAAGGGATAGCTATTTTAGGCATATGGGCTAGGACAAAAGTTTGAAACTATGTGATAAACTTCTGCAACCATTTAAAATTCGACAATATCTGGAGTCGGCATCCTGCGTTTTATAATGCAGATTGGCCAGCACAAGACTTCTTAATTGGGCATTTGGTAGTGTCAATTAAAACGCCTGATGCACAGTGCTTGGAGGGACACTGCATGGTCTGTTAAGAGACTCTATATTAAGGGAGAAATACCAAGTGCTAAACGAGGAAGGTTAGGTGTGTTAGTAAGACAAGCTGAACTACTGAATTTCAGTTACAACGCATGGCTATGTCATTTCTTTATTGCAATGATATCTTGCTTTTCCTGCCTTTGGCTGGAGTCATGAAATCCATCTTTCAAATCCTATCAGATATCACATTTTACAGATAAAAGCCAAAAGTCTCTGTGCTTAAAATAAAAAGGCAGCGGCAAATAGCACTGAGCACTTTGTACCAGCACTTCATTTTAAAACTAGCTTTCTTTCCTCCCTCCCCCGCCTTCCTTGCTGCCTCCCTTCTTGTGGTCTCCCACATGTGCCTGTACAAACACACCAAGAGATTCATGTGGAAGCTAGAGGACAACTTAAGAGAACTGGTTCTTTCTTTCCACCATGTGAATTCTAGGGATCAAACTCAGGTATCAGGCTTTACAGCAAGAGCTTGTCCCTGATAAGCCCATCTCACCAAATCTATGATGCACACTCATTTAATTCTCAAATATGGACAAAGTATTAGTATTACCCCCGTTTTATAGTAGAAAAACAACATCTTCAGACATCAAGTTCATGTATAGGCAAGGAGGAAGAATGATGGAAATTAGATTCTAACGCAAGTAGTGTAAGGGCAGAATCAATATTTTAAATTATTGCAATATATGACATCATCTTTTGCCAGATGCATAAGGTTCTTTAAATTTTATACTGACTACCTTATATTCTGTTTTACAATTCTAGAGCAACTGAAATCCCACTCTTTAATACAACAGCCATTTCACAACTCCTCTCCGTAACCTGTTTCACCATATAGAGTTGTTCTAGCAGGTTCAGCCATCACTCTTAAGCGTCACTGAATGCCCACAAGGCAGCTGCAGCACTCTGTCTATATGGTCACAAGATGGAATCATGTCCAAGTGCTTCTTGATTGTATACCATTCCCCCTTCCTGACTGCAAATTCTCCAAGGTGAAAAATGGAAACAAGCTTCCTCTAACTTTGGGCATTCAGCACTCACAAATGACTGTCTTGATATAGGTACAAAATCAGTAAGTGATCAGTTTGCAGGTGTGCTGAGAGCCAGTCACTTAATAGGGGAGGGAGCTGTATTCATTTTCAGCTTTGTACATCTACCTCTAAAGCATTCAGGAAGAGAGAGAGAGAGAGAGAGAGAGAGAGAGAGAGAGAGAGAGAGAGAGAGAGAGAGAGAGAGAGAGGCAGTCTTATGTAGTGGAGGAAAGTTAGGAGATTTTTGTGGGTTTCTTAGGAATAAATCTGGTGTGCTAAATATGAAGTCATTTTTTAAGAGCTTGGGTCCTATTCCCAATACTGTTTTATCAATAGCCTCAGTGCCTTTGGTTTTTATTCTGTAAACTAGTAGTGAAATACAATTTAGTGTTACACAAGGCTGAAGAGATGGCTCAGCAGTTAAGAGCACTGGCTACTCTTCCAGAGGACCTAGGTTTAATTGCCAGGATCCAACACGACAGTTCACCTGTTCCAAGGGATCGCACAGCTTTATACAGACATGTATACAGGCAAAACACCACTGCACATAAAATAACAAAGTTAGGGTTACAAATCTGTCACCTGCTCTAGACATATATGTAGATGAATGGAATAATGAATGTGAATTTTTTTTTTAGGAAAACAGAGTGAGTGTGTACGTGTGTGCGTGCGCATACGCATGCACATTCCTGTTGTTTGGCTACTGCATATGCAGACTAACTCATCTACAAGCTACAGGAAGTCTCCTGTCATTACCTTCCGTCTCCCTGCAGCAGCATGTGAGTTCCAGGTGTTCATGCTGGCTCGTCTGGCTTTTACATAGGTTCTGGATCCTCACTGAACCGTTCCCCAGTGCCTAGCTCTTTATGAAAGAAGCTTTTCATGGGGCTGAGGATACAGCTCAGGGGTTAAAGTGCTTACCACACAAGCATAAGGATCTGAGTGTCATCCTCAGCAACTACACAGAACTTGTGTACAGTGGTCCACATTTATGGTCCTAACATGGGGGGGGGGGCAGGGGCAGGAGGGGGAGGAGGAGATGGGGACCCTGGGGCTTAATAGCTGGCCACTCTAGATTAATCAGTGAGGTCCAGTTTCATTGAGAGAGTGCTTCCAAAACTAAAGTGAAGACAAATGAGAAATAATCCAACATTGACCTCTAGCCTCAGCATGCACGCACGCACTTCTCATTAGGCAAGCTAGGTCACCTGTGTACACAGGACTGGCCTTGGAAGAAATCATGTCAAGCAGAGGATCGTATTTCTTTATTATTATGCTCTTTCCAGGCATACATTATTTTGTTTTCATAAAAATAAGTGACCAAAAAGTACCGGTAACACTCACTAGAGTATTATTTCACATGATAGTTAATGTATGTTCATGTTCTCCCAAACCAGCCAACTGCACACTATAGCACAGAAACTTCAGCGTGGCCCTCTAGAGTAAGATTTCTTCAAGAACTACCACAAGTCATTCTAAGTCCAATTCTGCTTTGCGTATGATCTTACAAGAGTATAAGGGAATATTTATATGAGAAATGATGATCCTTAAGTCTAAAATTAATGCTAAAAGCAGGATAAACAGTACAATGAATACTGGTCCTGGGTTTTACACCACAGTCTGTTTTCATATCTGTTCTCTTTATTCATTCGATCTCCCACTGACCCTGTGGGCACCAGGCAGGCACTGGAGACAAAGATGAAAAAGACAGTTGAACCTCAGGGACATGGCTTCTGGGCACTGTCTCAACAGTACAACAGTACGTGCACTTAGGACAAGCAGTGTGGGTCTTGGTTAGGAAAATATAGTGACTTAAAGGATTAAATTAGGAGTAATTTCATCTGTTTTTTTTCCTAGTACCCTCGAGTCATAAAATTCTCATAGATGTACAATGGTTTAAAATAAGGGCTTTTGGTAAAGGCGACAGGTAACTCAAACACAGTAATGTTTGGAGCCAACAGTCTCTTCCCTTTAGATTTTAAAATACTTTTCAAGTAAGTGTGTATGTGTGTGTGTGTGTGTGTGTGTGTGTCTGTCTGTCTGTCTGTCTGTCTGTCTGTCTGTGTGTTTTCCTTTCCTTTTCTTCTTTTTCACTGGGCCTTAAGTAGCCAAGGCTGGCCTTCAATTCATTTTGCAGCTAAGGATGACTTTAAATTTCTGATCTCCTTGCCTTTGTCACCCAAGGCATGGTACTACAAGGCTGCAACACCATGCTGATTTGCAAAGTACTAGGGTGAAACCTAGGGCAATGTACCTGCTTGGCTAGCACTTGACCAACTGAGGTACATCTCCAGTGCTAATGCTTCTGTTCTATATCAAACATGATTTTATCTATCTCTTACAAAGCCATCAGTATTTTATTAGCAATTTCAAACTTTTAAGGAAACCGTATTTTAAATATATACAAGAAATAAAATAAGCCTTCATGAAAAACAACAAAATCTTAAATATATGAAAACTCCATTCTACCTGACGAGATTTTATAATCAGAGAATTTATGAATACTGTAGTAAAACCTTTTAAATGTTATTTGGCAGCTGTCTTCTGCTAATCAGGTAGGGAGGGAGGGAGGGAAGGAGGGAGGGAGGGAGGGAGGGAGGGAGGGAGGGAGGGAAGGAGGGAGGGAGGGAGGGAAGGAAAGCCCAACCTTCTAGGATTCACGTGAAAGCTGCTGAATTGATGCTGGCAGCTCAGGCATGTTCTCATTAAAGACTGCAGTAAAAAAGGCTGTATAATATTAAAAGACATAAAAACAACAACAAACAAAACCACAACTCAACTCTACAGTTAAGGATGTCTGAATATATGACAAAATCAGTACAATGGTTGCACAGAAAATATTGTTGGCAGGTTTTTAAAGCACCTGCCAGTTCTATAAATATCTGTAATCTTTAGTGAATTCACATTTTGATAAACTGTGAGAGCTCAAGCTCTGTAAGATTATCCCAAGTCAACCCTGGCACCAGAGACAACATAAAGAATCAACAGAAAACTGGCTTGTCAGACTCCTACGTGATTTCATGCAATGCTCTGTAAGAGAAACAGGTCAGGTTGTTATGCACTGCAACAGGGAGGTGCGGAAAAGCGGAAAGAGTAACAGGATTATCTCTGTAAATCTGATCACGCACTAGGAATACAGTTCAAAAAATGAGTCGCACAGCAAACATCACTATGATATGAGCCTCTCTCTCAGAAAAAACAAGTGCCACAAATGTACATATTTCAGGTAAAGACCCTAAAGTCACACTTTGTTTAATGACAGGGATGTTTGCTCAGATCCCCTTAGGGGATCTATCTGAATGTGTATCCACACACACCTAATGATGTGGCCACTTTATATCTAGGTAATGGTCTTGTCCACTGCTCCAAGGGCACAAACCTGATCAGCATTGTCACTGTTCTGAACACCGTGGTTAATCATAGCTCAATGAGTAAATATTTGTACCTGTAAACATATCTAAATATAGCAACTGTAGAGGAAAGTACAGTATAAAATAAAAAAGCACAGCACACCTGTTCAGTGCACTTACTATGAACTGGCAGCTATGCTGGATGAGACAAGGCCTGGGTCCAGGACAGTGCTGTGCACTTCTGTGTCTAGAAAACTGCTGCACAGGCTGCAGTAAACTCATAAAAATATTTTCTTTAATAAATTAATCTTAAATAATATAAAATTTCATTTTATGAGGTTGTTTTTTATTTTGACTGTTATAATCACAGCTAAAACCACAATATACTATAAATTATCTTCTTTATTCTCCAAGGTTTTTCCCATTTTTCTAATTATTTTACATTTTTAACTTTCTTCTTGGAAATAAAGACTTAAGCATGTTAGCCCAGCCTAACTCAGGGTCAGGATCTTCAATGTCAGCCTCCACTTCCCCATCTTGTCCTATCGGAAGTGAACGACGCCTTCTGGGATTACTCCAAGGCCCTGCCACAACTGCTTTCCATCCCCAGGAATCCACGGTGGCCGGCTTGGCTTACTTCTCTTCTACCATAGATCTGCCAATAGGAAGGACCACAGAATCCTTCCTGTTACAGACCAGCTTTTGGCACTGGGGTAAACTGAGCTTGCCGAGGTCTATGGAAGCTGCTGTGATAGTCTCATCATGAATTTTGCGGTTCCTTTTACTTCACTGCTTCCTTACTCTTGCTTCTTCAACTGTGAACTTCTAATCCAGTTCCAGTTACTCCACATTCATCCATTCCTCAAGAAGATCATCTATGACTGAGTATTGCCCTCACCCACACCTCAGGTTAAGGCGTTGGCCAGCTCCACCTCAGCTATGCTGACTTTCACAACCTTCCCACCCTTGGCAAATCTTCTGAAGCACAAGGACTCCTCCCACTCACCTTCTAGGTGCCATTTATAACATGCTTTGTTGATGCCCAAGCAAGGCTATGGTAGCTAAGAGTGGTTCAATGACAGAGCAAACTCTTTTAGTGTGAGCACAAGTCAGCAATGAATGCTCAGTCATCAGATGGTTGATTTCTGCTAGTCTTGTTGTTCCCAATAATGCAGAGCACTCTCTTTTTTGTTTGTTTGTTTACTTTTGTTTTTCTTGAGACAGGGTTTCGAAAGGTGTGGCCTTGGCTGTCCTGGACTCTCTTTGTAGACCAGGATGGCCTCAAACTCACTGAGATCTGCCTGCCTCTGCCTCCCCGAGTACTGGGATTATAGACATGTGCCATGGCATCCAGCTGCAGAGCTCTCTTTTAAAACTTGATTTAAATTCATAATCTCTCTCTCCTCTCCCCCTACAGTTTATGTTGATCCTATTCTCCTCATTTCCCTTCTTTCATTAAATCCTTTCTTTGCAACCATTCCCTTCCTACTTTCGTGGGTGGGGGGGGGGGGTGTGCATGCGCACACAGACTACTGTACTTAACTAGGGTTGTCTACACAAGCACGGATTGGAGTTATACCAGTGTCTATACCATCAAGGAATATGACATCCCTCTCCAAGGAACTGCTCATAGCTCCCGGGGAGGGGTGGGCTTTCTGAGCCCTTCCCCATTAGTGACAGAATGCTAATGAGATCTTGTATCGATTGCTGTTGTGAGTTCATCATGCCCAAAGAGGACTGTTTCACAGAACTCTTTCTGATCTTCTGGCTCTTGCATTCTTTCTGCCTCCTAGTCAGTGACATTCCCTGAGCTTTGGAGGGAGGAGGTTACGCAGATGTCCTATTTAAAACTGACCATCCACTTATTCTCAGCACTTTGGTCAGCTTCGAGTCTCTAATAAAGCAGAACTCTGACAGCCACCATCACTTCTTCCTCCTTCACGATTAGAGCTGACAGAATGCGTGCCTGGCAGGAGGGGGACAGTCACTGACTGACATATCTGCATAGTCCTTAATCATCTTTAATACTGTTTCCAGATTAACAACATGGCCTCTTCCTGACATTAATGGTGGCTGTTGTTCACTTAGAGGCTACAATGAAAACCACAACATGAGATTAAGTTAAATGGAGGAGAAAATAATGTAGTCAAAAGACAAAGTAAATGCAAGATTTATGTGAGTGGCCGCCATCACAGCACAGCACACTCTCTTTCTTTTTTGACATGGTTTCTCTGTGTATCCTTGGATGTCTTGGAATTCCCTCTGTAGACCAGGCTAGCCTCCAAGTCACAGAGATCTGCTTCAGCCTCCCTAAGTGCTGGGATTAAAGGCATGTGCACCACCTTTAATCCCATGCCTGGCTACAGCATATTCTTCTACAGTAACTTTTAAATAAAAGCAATGTACTCTAAAGTAACAATGAAAGTATAAAAATGTCACAATGAAACATTTTCTATAATGAAATGTGCTTACTTTGAATAGTACAATTAGTATATAAATGAATGACTATCATTCATTCCAGTTATCAGGAACGTGTACATGTATATCATCAGGCCTGCTAGGTTACACCTACAATCTCAGCACTCAGGAGGAAAGGCAGGAGGAGGGAGTTACAGGCCAGTCGGAGCTTATAGAAAGACTGTGTCAAAAACAAAACCTAGGTATATCATTATATAGTTTTGTACAATCATCAGAGCCAATGTCATCATAAATACATAGTAATTTGCTGGCCTGGAGTTTTTGTTTGGGAGGCAGTGATGCTGGAGACTAAACCCAGGACCTGGGGTCTCTAGCCTGTACTAAGTTTTCTGAAGCCTACAATCTCTCTAGGCAACAGAGATGTTTCTGCTAGCTTATAGTCTTATGGGAATAGAATCATATACACAACCCATCACTGCCAATGTAAGTATTATGTGGCACACAATAGTTGTTATTCATTTATATAGTCTAAATAAAAGCAGAGTGAATGTAAGGAAAAGCAATCATAATACATACATACATATATATTTATTTTGTATGTATTTTTCATCTCCTCTCACAGTTATATATAAAATATCTAAATATTTTTCTTCATGATTGTTCTGGTTGTTTTGGAACTTAAAATATACAATTAATTCTTTTAGACTTTAAAATACTCTATGTATAAAATATATATTTGTGGTATAAGTGTAGATATACATAGTATAAGCAATATAGATAAAGTCTCAATCTTAAAAACTTTTCTATGTACTTATTAAATGAAATACAAATAATCTAGATACTAAAAACACATTTTAAAACTTTCAGTCAACAAAACTTTAAACTCTTTCCTTCCTTCCAACCATCCATCCAACCACTAAATTCTTGATTCAGAAATTAAGTAGAAAAGAATATAATTTTAGCTATAAAATCAAGGCAGGTAGTTTTAGTATTTTACAGTTTCAAAAATATAACCTGCCATAGTGCCCCCACAAAGAACTAGAAATAAATGTTTTAGGACATGAATAGGGAAGCTGGCTGGAGACGTTACCTAGACAGATGTAACAGAGCCCACAACGCAGCAGGCCCTCCATGCACAGCAGCTCTTCCTACATGACCAGGACACTCTGGCAAGGCTCACCCAGAACTGAGGTGAGTGGCTGAGAACCACAGCACACACCATTCACCACATCTGCCCAGTGACTGGTGACAGAGAACCAATACAGACATATCAAGAACTAAGGTCACAAGTAGGCTCACAGCTTGCTTTTACCTTCAAATCCAGAATTCAGGAGGTGCTCCCCCAGGTCACAACCAAACACCCTCTCCTTCAAGATTCCCCGCTGCTTTAGCTTCTGCTTTGTTGGGCGAGACTTCATGAATGTTCGTAAGAAAGTAATGAGCTTGCCGTGCTTTTTAGACACTAGAAAACAAAAATAAATAAATGTCTTAGTTGTGGAAAGGAATTACATTTTAGTTAGCACAAAAAGAAACCAGCCTTGATAGTCTAATTCAAGATAACCTGTTATAAACATGCTTTATAATTGTAGGCAGCTGTTTAGACGTTGGTGCACTTTGTTCTCTCTAGCCTGTGATCGAGCCTATGTGACAGGACTGGGAGCAATTATATGTACTGTACTCTATGACCTATGAATCAAGCCCACCTGGCAAACCATCTGACATCTTAAAGCATGCCAGAAGGCAATGAGTTTGGGTCCAGTGTACTGCTTTGGAGATCTTCACAGTAAGAAAGGACTGAAGTGGTTTCCATTTTTAGTCAGTTTTGAAAATTTCTTTCCTTTTTCTTTTCTAGTACTGGAGAATGAACCTAGGGCCTTGCACATACATGCTCAGCACGCACTCTACCACTGAGCGCTCCTCAGCCTCTATACTGTTTGCTCTAAGATAGGTCTTACTAAGTTGCATGGAAAGCTTTGAACTTGCTCTGTAGCCTAGACAGGCCTTGAACTTATGATCTTCTTGCCTTAATTTCCCAACTAGTTGAAATATGCCTACACTAACAGGACTGGTATAAAATATTTTCCTTAATAATGAGAAATTTTCACAGAATTTGTAATTTGTGGGGCACAACGAGAGAAAGAAACCATCTTTCTTCCTCTTTTACCAGGAGAAGCACCTTATGATGGCACAGAACATGTGAACCCTAGTCCCCCCAGCTGCTAGTAATTTGATTTACTAATTTACATTTACTCTTGTGTGTACACATGTGTACAAGACATGGGTGGAAGACAGAGCCAACTTTTGGGAGTCAGTTCTCACATTGCCGAGGCAGTCTCTCTTACTGTTTTTCCCAATATTAGTACTCTAGGCTAGGTGGTCCAGGAGATTCCAGCTGATTCTCCAGGCTCTGTCTGCAGGAATGCTGGGACTCCAGATTCCAGACATACACCACAACACCTGGCTTTTTAAAACCTTTTTATTAAAACATAAATTTGGGCTAAAAGGTTCATTAAGCAAGCGCTTTTACCACTGAGTCATGCATTCAGCCTTTTAGATGAGGACACTGAGGCACAAGACAGAAACTCAACATGCTAGGGTTAAGTAATTAGAATTCAAAACCAGGCCATTTTCTAAGGTCTAAGCTCTGAACAACTGTATGATACTATCTAAATGAAGACAGCAAAGGAACACCAGATTTTTTAAAAAGTGGCTAATAAGGAAATAGGTAGGACAAAGTAAACGTGACTTGAGAGCAAAGTAACTCAAACAGACAGGATGGTCAGGGAGACTGCTCTAAGAAATATGAATCAAACAGAGCCAGAAGCTATGAGAGCTGGTAGGGCACAAGTGTGCAATGTGATTACAAGCAGCAGGCCATAACAGAGAGTATGGGCTTTACATCATGGGAACACACTGACTAACTTAAAACAATTTAAAACAACTGGTTCTATTTTTTTTTTAATCCAGTGTGTGTATATATATATATAAAAGCTAAAAATGCACCAACAAGGGGTTACCTGAATAAATCATTTTACACTCATACGGAACTACTGATTTGCCTTTCTTTATTTGTTAGGTGTTTTTGAGACAGGGTTTCATTATGTAGCTCTGGCTGACCTGAAACTTGCTATGTAGACCAGGCTAACTTTGAACTCAGAGATTCATCTGCCTCTGCCTCCCAGCTGCTGAGATTAAAGGTTGTATGTGTGTGTGTGTGTGTGTGTGTGTGTGTGTGTGTGTGTGTGTGTGTGTGTGTGTGTTTAAAGACTATCTACTGGTACATTATAAGCTCCAAGACAGAGTTTGTAAATTAAGATATAGAAGTTGTCTTCATATAAAAACAATGAGGAAGGCATTCTCTCACAGGCACTTAAAAAATTCACATATATATGAATTTTTTAAGCTTTTTTAAAAATTAATTGTATGTGTTGAATTAAAGCTCCTCAAGAGCAGAAAATGGCAAATACTCTTGTCTTCTGATTACTCAGAAACATTACACCTAGAATCATCAATGGAAATTAATTACACATTGAGCATCATAAATAATTGATAATGGGATGAATTAACAGTTGTGACCCTTTAACTAAAGTCTTACCCCATTATTCAGAGTGCAGTCTTTGTTAGCACTGGGCGACATGAGCCTGCTGCTGCTCGGTTTGTTAGCGAGGGAAGAATGTGCACATATCTTTTCTAAAGCACTGACACAAGGCCTGAGTGATCAAAACTACAATACACCACTCAATTAAGAGATCAGAAAATGTCACTAGCAATTTTAGGCCCCATTTGCACTTGAGAGTGCTGGGAAACACTGCTGGATGTGTGTCCTCCTTGCTTCTACTGTACAGCTGCCTTCCCAGAACCATTACTGATAGATCACAGCATGATGTCCAGTCCTGACAGTGAAAGTAGGAGGGGTGGCAGGTTCCTTCTAGAAAATTTATATCCCATCACGAGGCCTCAAAGAACAGACAGTCATGATGGTAACAACATGTGGATTAATCATATTGGGTTAGAAATTAGTTAATAAAATGATCAAATTAATTATATTCAAGTTAGATGCTCTAACAACAATTCCAAATTGTTCATTTATATTAGTTTTCTTCACTTAAACTTTCTTCCCATTTCTTACATATTAAAATGGCCAAAAGGAACTCACTTTGGATTCAAGAAATGTCTCCCATCCCTGTCCAATGTTACCATCAACTCCTTTGAGAGGCAAAAACAAAGTATTCTCAACTCTACTAGAATCCTGCTGCTGAGGAAGGTAAAGTTTGGTTGTAGATGACTAAGTGCTGACAAACCCACTCCTACAGAGAAACACAGTAACACAGTGAAAGGGAGGCTGTAAGGGTCAAGGTCCACAAAACATGCTAGATTAAAGACAATAAAGTAATAGAAGATGCAAGAAGCATAAAATGAATCTACTAAAGTGAATCACATTTTATATGCAAGTTTCCTATTCCAGAATTAAAAATGCAACACAGGTCCCAACACTAAACCCTTCCATATTATTTAGCTATTATAGATTTTGTGTCTGCAATCTTTCTATAAACCAGGCAAACCTACCAGACCTGTCTTCCTGGTAGTTACAAGCTTTAACAGTACGACTTTGTCTTGCCAAGGTAAATCTTTATGATACCAATTACCAGTTTATGGGGAGATAGGAAAGACAGCCATTTCTGTAGAACAAGGTGAACCCTGGCATGGAGGTGGGACCCTGAGAGCTTTAACTACACAGCAATAATTCCCAAAAAGTCTCAAAGCAGGCTTGAGTCCTCATACTTCACCTACAGTTGCCTAGATCAGTTCTTTTAGACTGACAACACAAGTCTGGGCTTGTTGTGATTTCTGAGGGTGTAACAGAAGCTGGTTTGTATCTAGAAAATGGCCTCGGTGTTGTGTTTGTAACATTTGTAACATTTATTACACGTTCAGAAAGTTAAGCAGGCAAAGAACAGGGCTGGTGGGGAGATAGTTTTGGTGTACACACACTCTGTGGAGGTTACCATGATTAAACTGAAGATATAATAAACTTATAAATGTGTATAAAGCTTGTAATGCTTAAAACCCAGAAGTGTTTCACATACTGCATTCAAAAGCCTACCTATTACTTTGTTCTCAAACACAGATTAGATAACCATTTGGTAGAAATTCAACAGTGATGAATATAAACACAGGCAACTACTACATGTTATTTAGGCTGTCTTAGAATAGCCTCTTTATACCCAGCACTCTAAGTCTTGACTGAGTACTTTAAATATTTTTCAGTACATAAATATACAAAGATTTTAATTTTTATTTGAATTTCTTTAGTTTTTTTATTGAGTACAGCAATATCTATATACAACATGGAAGGCATAGTAAGAATTTTACTTAGAATTTTATCTAGACTATTACTAAATTGCCTTGATGGGCTAAGATAAAATCCTGCTTTTCAAAAGAATACCTAAAAAACAAACTTCAAGGCCTGTTCTGGAGTGTGGTTGCCCTCCCAAAGGTCATACCAGCCTCTCCCAGCAGCTGTCAAAGGGCAACAGTGCTTCAGATAGGGTGCGGCTTCACACGTGCCTCCACACTGTGTTCTACGCCAGGCTTCTGTGTGGCTTGAGCTTGTAGAGATCTTGTATATGCTGTTACCCGTGCTCTATGTTCATATGTGCAGCTGTCCTACTGTGTCCAGAAAACATGTTTCCTTGAAATTATCCACCAACCTTGGCTCTTACAAAACTCTGCCCCTTCTTCTATGATAATCCTCAAGCTTTGTGGGGGAGGAGTGTGTGACATTTGTGTCCCATTTAGGAGGCGCTCTGCAACTAATATACTTGATGTTTGCAGCAACAGGGCTGTATCATCAAGTGGCAAAATTATTGCCAATAGCTTGGAATGTGGAGAATGGGGTGAGGCAGAAATCTATGGAACCCCTTCAGCTAACAACTCAAAGAGAAGTAAGCCTCCCTGGTTCTGGGGGTCTTATTTGCTAGCATGTGGAGTCAAGTCTGGGTACTGTTCTCACACTGCAGGGTAACTTCACTGAAAATCTTTTACTTGGGTAACATACACTGGGGAGGAGGAGAAGGCTGAGAAGGAGTAGGAGACAATCCCTCCTCCTCTTCCCTCCCCCTCCTCTGACTTCTTTCCCCTCCTATTCTTCCCATTCCCAACCTACTGCTCCAGGTTGGGTAGGTTGACGAGGATGGATATGGGAGGAGTTGGAGGTGGGGATGAGGAGATGAGGTGAGGTGGGGGTGTGGTGGGGGGAGGAGAGTAAATATAATCAAATGCATATTATAAAATTCTCAATGAATACAATATTATTTTTTTAAACCTTTTCTTAGAAAGGCTTGTTTATGCCCTGCTGTTTTAACCTCAACACTGTTTAAAGGGCTAGTGTTTGCTTAGCTTTTTACTAGGTGTCCAGAGACCAAACTAACTAGAAAACATGACAAAAAGAGATGGGTCTGTGGTGTGAAGGTTTTGAGAGAGTCAGGAGATGGTGAACTGACAGAAGTTTCTAGAACTTAATGTAGTTAGGAGTTAAACCTGTAGTTCTGAAGCTGTGAGTCGTGACCCTTTGGAGGTTGAATGACTCTTTCACTGGGGTCACTTAAGACCATCCGAACACACTGATATTTAAGTTACAATTCATAACAGTAGCAAAATTACAGTTATAAAGTAGCAACAAAATAATTATATAGTTGGGGGTCACCAAAACATGGGGAACTACGTTAAAGAAATCATACTAAGCTGTACTAAAAGCATTAGGAAAGCTGAGAACCACTAAGTAAACAAAATATGAATAGTCATTGTACCCATCATCAGGGTTTTCTTTTTTTTTAATTTTATTAATTTATTCATATTACATCTCAATTGTTAGCCCATCCCTTGTATCCTATTCCTCCCTCCCTCCTGCTTCCCCCTTACTCCCCTCCCCTATGTCTGTGACTGAGGGGGACCTCCTTCCCCTATATATGCTCTTAGGGTATGGAGTCTCTTCTTGGTAACTTGCTATCTTTCCTCTGAGTGCTGCCAAGCCTCCCCATCCAGGGTCAGAAATGTGGTCAGAAATGGGGCACCAGAGTTCGTGTGAAAGTCATCTAGGTTTTCAAGCTCAGCATTTTGCCGTATTACTTGCCCACATACATTTTTTTCCTATTTCAAATTAGGAAATAAAGCAGGATTGAAATAAAACAGTAGGCTGTCCTTAATCCTATTTTCTCTACACAGTAAATCTTTATCTCAAATTTAGTATTTTTCATCCTCACCTGTGTTTTGTACTCAAACTAGATGTGTCTATAGTCAAAAAGAACTCATATGGGCATGTTGTATGTTTACAATTTTAGGAACAAAACATGTTATGAAACTTCCTATATCATATATTTTGAGATTTATCCATAGTACTTGTGATTCAGTATATTAATTTTTCACTACATTAATCTTTCCTTTGAAGTATATGCAACCATTTCTACTTCTAGTGTCCCAGTATTAGCTAGAGTTTTAATTAATTTTAATCAATGTTGCACTAATCTATTTAGTATGTGCTTCTCTCACACAGTGAGAGGCTTCCTCTGGCAGCCATGTTCAGAATCACTGAGTATGTTGCTGCCCATCCTTATTTCAAGTTTACCAAAGTCGCCTCTCCAATGACAGTCCCGAGAGAATTTACTAATACCGCACTTCCGTGGGATGTACATGCCCATTCTTCACACCTGTGTCCTATTTCATTTATTTCTTTCATCAATCTAATGAATACAGCATTGTACTTTAACATGTACTCTTGTGATTGCTGGTTAGTAAGCATTTAGCCTTACTGGTGACTCAGTTTCCTCTTTAATGAAATAACTTATTTTTTATTATATTTTTCTTTCTGATAGGTATTAATTTCTTATATAACCTGAAAACAAATCTGTCAGCTGAATATGTCACATAAAGATCTTTACCATGTCTATAGCTTTTCTTTGTACAAATTAAAGCATGTTATTAGGTATAGCATCTATATTATATGGCATTTTTCTCTACCCCAAGTTGTTGTGACAATTATGGAATTTTAGTTTCTTTAAAAAACACAGAAACATTATAAGAATATTCTTTTGTTTTACTCCCAGGTGAAGGCATAGGGGCTACTTCAGACTGTCGGCAGCCACTGACTACGATTTGCCTCGAGCTCTATCAGAAGTATGGTTTTGTCAGCTGCAGACATTTCCTAGACTGTGTGACATTTGCAATTCTAGGAATTCTAGGGCCCTGAGAGGTGGGATGGTGGCTGTTGGTCAGTCAGTGGGGTGGGCTGTGGTTTGTTAGTAGTCATGCTCAAAGAAGAAACAAAAGGAAAGAAATTAGATTCAAGGACCCTCTCCCCTCTATTCTTCTTTTCCTCCTGTTGATAGGGATGAACCAGGTAGGGAGAGGGAAAGGTGGGGGGAAAAAAAACCCTACAAAGTAGCAAAGACCAGCTACAAGCAAAGAAAAAATTAAAAGGAAGAAATTAGATTCAGGGATTTGCCCCCTCCCCTTTCTCTCCTATCTAGTGATAGAAGTGAAACCAGGGGGATAAATGGTGGGAAAAGAAGAACCCACAAAGTAGCAAAGACTGGCTACACCAAGTCATAAACATATTGTATGATTTCCCATATAAAAATTCAGCACTTCACATTCTATAATCCTTTTCATATATTATCAATTATTATCATATATTATCAATTATTCTGTTACCACTAATTAAATACTTCTTGGTTTACTAATTTGTAAAAGTAATTCTGTTTCGTGAAAAGATGTACTGTGATTTTTGTGAGTTCACTTGCTATCAGTATTAAATTTTTTCTAGTACTTAGTAAAAATAAGTCCCTTCATTTGGGGTTTGTTGTTGTTGTAGTACTTTTTTCATTGTGAAAAAGTCTTTATTTTTAAGAAAAATTAACAAGTTTCATTTAGCAAAAGACACCCAAAGTAAATCACAGAACAAAGAAGCTTTAAGTCAAGGCCTCACCAATTCCTACAATATTAGTATTGTGTCTCAATTTTCAAAACTAACTTTCAACAACTTAAACTTAACCTAAAGATTTTAAGTGAAAATATAATCTAGAATGAACATGAGAAAAGTTTCTCTTTTCATCAGAGAGCTAGCACCTTTGAGTTCTCCAGAAAAATCTATGTCCTCAGTGTGTCCACTGTGGTGGGCTTAAAGATCTACTTAACTACTTAACACTACTTAACTCAGATAACATCACTCTTAAGTATACTACCAAAAGTGTTAATTTAAGAAAAGCAAAGAAAATAGTGTTAGTTTGCTCAGTATTACATGCTGAAGAAAAGTCTGCATGAGAAGCTGAAGAGGTAATGTTTAATTCAGGTTTCACAAACTCATGGTGCCAAGTGGGTCCCCAACTTCCTCTTGAGTTATAAACTGCTCTTGACTGCTTTATTGGCTGCCTGTGAAATTTTTTTATTGAATAACTCAAATGTTCCTACAATACCAATCATATCCACCCATGCTGCTCTGACTGCTGTAGTTGGCCCCATAGAAGCCACTCACTGACTAGCTCTCTAGGCTTGAGTAGCTGACACTCTCACGCCCTCTATCACCTGGCTGCTATAAGCCCCACTGTCAGCCCCTGCTGTTGAACTCAGGAAAAGTTCTATGTATCTGTGCTGCATGTTGGTCCTGTCCTTCCACACAGCTGCCATTGCTTCTTCATGGGTGGCAAACTCAACACCAGCTTCTCCTTCACTCTTCCATTAGGGCCAATCTCACTATGAGCTCCCACAGAGTTGAGCGGAGAGCAGATGTAAACGCTGTTCTCTGTTGCTTTGTAGGGCAGCCCTCTCATGTGCTCTGCACTGTGAACTCTTCTGTCTCCATATCTGTGGTCCCCATATACCTGACACCTTAAAAATGCAAAGGGCTCCAAGAAAAGTCCAGGTGCGTCGTCTTTTTGTTCTCAACCTTCAGGAAGAGAAGATGCAGTCTTCTCCTTCATTTATTCTTAACTCTTCAAAATTGCCATGTTTTTAGTTCTACACTATTTCATAGGTATTCTAGAATCAACCTGTCAGGTTGCAGGCTGAAAATCTTTCTAAACGCAATTGACTCTGCACCCAATTATAGATTAATTGGAGGAAATAAACTATTTGAATTACAATTCTGAGTATCCTCAGATATGAACATAGTGTTCTTCCATGAAAAAGTACATGTTTTTTGTTATAGCCAGTCTCAGAAATGTTACAGTTTTTTGTTGCTTTTGTAAATAGTATCACTTTTATAAATCACATTCTCTAATAATCTCATGTAGAAAAGTAACATGGTTGGAAATAGTGAGGTTTTTTTAAGGTTCCAAATCTGCCTCTGTGCAAGCCATATGACTATGAATATACTAACTATAATTCTTCATCTTTAAAAACATTAACAATGAGTCGGGCATGGTGGTGCACTCCTTTAATCCCAGCACTCTGGAGGCAGAGGCAGGCAGATCTCTGTGAGTTCAAGACCAGCCTGGTCTACAAAGTAAGTCCAGGACAGCCACCACTCTTACACAGAGAAACCCTGTTTTGAGAAACCAAAATGAAACAAACAAAAAACCATTAACAGTGGTCTATGTAATAAGACTATTGTCCATTTCAGTACTTTAATTTGTTTGACTAATTGAATCTCTTCTTAAAAATGTTTATCTTAAATACTAGAAAGAGAAAGAAAGGTAAAATAACAGTAAGGATATCTGACAAAGTCACGAGGAATCATACTATTATGTATCTACTTTAAACAACAATAAAACCTAACAACAAACAAAAACAATACCTGTATATAAAGTCTGTATATAAATATACATACATAGTTTAAATGAAATTCTCTCATTTGGGCTGGCAATGCTGTCTCTAAAGGCCAAAGACATCTAACAAAACACCCACAACCTGGCAAGGGAAGCCCTCTTGTGAATTGTTGGTCTAGTTTGCTCAAGACTCCCAAAATATTATGTATTATAGCTGTTGCCCTTGGTTGCCCCCCAGAGGTGAAACATAAGTCCCTACTGCTGAAGACACCATGCACTTCATTACGCAGGGCCCAGAGGCCTCTGAGCTGGAACTGACTGGAGTGCTTCTTTCATAGTCCCAGAAGAGACCATGCAAGCTTCCACGGGAAGGAAGAAGCTGACAGTATGTCGCCTAGGAAACCCAACAACAACCAGCATGGCATGATAATTGTAAGGGTACAGCAGTGGCTCACATACCCTGACAGTAAGCAACAGTCTCTAACTGGACTTAGGACATGCCTGGTACTGGAAACATAGGCATCAAACCAGGGATAGTAAAGTAATGGATCTTAGAGGAGAATCTACAACGGCCACTTTCCTAAACCAGTATTATCCCTACCTACATTCTAAATATTTATCCTTTTCTTTCTTTTCCCTTTATTTATTTAATTACTTTACACCCTGTCCTCAGCTCCCCCCTCCTTCTTCCAGTCCCACCCTAATGTCTCTCCCCCATTCTTCCTTCTCTTTCTTCTCAGAGAAGGGTAGGCCCCCAACGGGTACCAACCCGCCCTGGCATCTCAAGGCACAGCAGGACTGGGTGCATTCTCTCTTACTGAGGCTTTGTAAGGCAGTCCAGATAGGGAAAAGGGATCCAGAGGCAGGCAATAGTCAGAGACAGCACCTACTTTCATTGATAGGGGACCCACATATTGACTAGGCTGCACATCTGCTCCGTATGTATAGAGGGCCTAGGTCCAGCCCATGCAAGCTCTTTGGTTGGTAGTTCAGGCTCTGTGAGCTCCCATGGACCCAAGTTAGTTTACTCTGTAGGTCTTCTTGTGGTGTCCTTGGCCCCTCCAGCTCCCTCGATTTTTCCTTCCGCTCTTCCATAAGAAGCCCAAGCTCAGCCTATTGTTTGGCTGTGGGTCTTTGCATCTGTTTCCACCAGCTATATTATCTCTACCTATATTTTAAATAAATATTTATCCTCCTCAAGGGAACTTTTCTTTGCAACAGATCACAGCAAAAAATCAAAATACAGAGCTGTGGCAGTCAGTCTTAATTGCTACATGTCCAATACAGCTGCACCCAAGGCTCAAGGATATTGTGAAAGACTAATGAAAAAAAGAGACGATGAATTTAAAAGAGTGCAAGGAGAGGCATATGGGAAGGCTTAGAGGGAGGAAAGAGAAGCATAAAATTATGTAATTATAATTTTAAAAAGAGAATAAAAAGAAACAATGCTTTAAACTATTTATCTTGCTCCTGGCCTTAGTCTGAGTGTTTCTTGTATTTCAAAAATAACTTTGGGTCTTTTCAGTTAAAAAACACAAATAGGAAGAGCTTCCCTGTTCGTAACTGATAAAAACTTGATAAAAGGTATAAAATAAATTAGCCTTTACTAGGTGATATACTGTATCTACTAAGATGATCTTTCAGTTGTCTTTATTTTAAAATTATGAAAGTGGTAAATTAAATTCAAACACCCTTTGAAAGCCTTGTATGACTTTCCATATCCTTTACACGTAAAGAGACTTGATGAAGAGAGTCAGAATTTAACAACTGAACTGCAGGCCATGGCAACTCCTTCTGCAGAACTGGAATAAATTTTAAGTGAGTTAAACATTAGGACTGACTTTTTAGTTAACACGCACATACAGAGAGGGAGAGAAGAGAAAGAGAGAGGGAGAGAGATTTTTCCTGTGTGATAGCCTAAACAAGGACTTCTAAACATGATTGGCTGTGTATTAAATGACAGCAAAGAAAAGACAAGGATTTTATATACAGCCTTAAATAGCTCAAAGGGATCCAGTCAAGAGACATAAAAATTAATTTATTTTTGGTATGCCATCGTTGTACAACCTTAAAGAACCTTTGGAAAACAAAGAAGTAATAGTGCTGAGTAAGACTAGCACTTAAATAGGGTTCGGGGAGGAAATATTGATACAAATGAAAGTTCCATTTGCAAATAAATGGACTCACATATTACGTTGTAAGTCACTTCAGCGTTAGCTCCACAAATCTCTAAAGAACACTTTCTAGATGGTGGACTCTAGCATGTAACTCACGTATGAAAGGAACTGAAGTAACAAAGCTTCTAGTAGTGAAAATACAGAATTTTTAAATGCATCTTTCTCTTATACTATTGAAAAAAACTGCATGTGAAGTTCTTAGGATGGATAATGATGCAACAGACTCCTTTATCATCATTTAAGCCTCTTACTAAAAACAGATATGACTTTATGGGGGTTGGGGGACAGGGCCTTGCCCCGCAGCCCAGGATGGCACAGATAGACCCCTCCTCCCTGAGCTCCTGAGTGCTGGGGTTACAGAGTCAACTCCAAGAACATTCTATGGAATACCACAAAGGGGTTTTCTTGTAGATCAAAATGAAGTTAAGTTTTTGTTAAAGAATAAGGACATTTCCAAGATATTCTATCCCTGGCTCTATTCTTATCTTTATAAATGTCTGGTATATGCTTTTTCTGACACTTTATACAGCTCTGTTCCTGGTCTTACAAAGGCAGCACAAAGAAAAAGAAATCCTTAACCAGTTATAAAATAATTACAGGATAACTATGTTCACAGAATGCTTATACTAGGACCTTAGAGATATTAATAAATTTTATTTCAGTTTTTATTAACACTAAATTATTTATATGTATTGAATCACTATTACACTCTTAGAAGTTTATGTTCAGACAGAATATTAAATAAAATGATTGCCTCCCCATTACACGGTATGTTAAGGGTTATGAGAACACTGGCATTTATGACTTTCCTCTTTTCTACATATACAGCAAGATATTATCAAGATAACCTAGCACCCATATTTCAAGTCCCTTCAGGTAATCTGCCAGTAGTCTGTAGCTACATAGTTTGTATTCAGTGTAAAAAAGTTAGCCATCCTGTTATCCTATTTGAGTATTTTTAAAGACATAATGTAAAGCTTCTCAGGTTAGGGATGCTCACCTCATAGTCTGATGAAGGTGAGCCTTTTGTTGGCTAGGCTAGTGAAGCAGTACTGCGCCAACAATATGAAAATACCTTTTGACAATGACTTTTGCTAGATTATAGGCAATTAGTCAGTGTAGGACCTTAGTTTAATGGTGTAGTAAAATGTTTCACTAGACCACACAAATCTAGATTTCAATAAAAATACCCCCCAAACATAAAATTCTTTGGGAAAACAAATGCCAAACAGCACAGAAAATCTGAAGTGCATATAAAATATTTGTTTTAAATAACTTATCAGGAACAGTAACTAAAATGTAATTAGAAAACTCAATTTAAAAGGTGGGGGGAGGACTTCGTAAATCATCTTGGGAAAGGATAGTAAATATTTTATATTAAAAAGTCACTATTAAGGTTATAGTTTAATGTCTAGCATGCTGAGTTTAGTTCTTTTTAAATTATTTTTCCATGGATGCTTAAAATTAGAGAGGAATCTTTATATAACTAGCTTATATAATATATTTTAATCTTCTAGGGCCTACGTATACATTGATCATGCTACATGATAATTCTATTGATTATTTAAGTTTGTTTCCAAGTTCTTAGGCAAGCATACAATGACATTTCTATTATGATTTTTGTTAGCCAACTCCATATACATTATAAAGATTAATTCTGGAACTAGGCTTTAGGGAGAATGTTATTGCAGCAAAAGAGAAAAAAGCGCTAAGTTTTACCTACAAAATTCTAGGCTTCTGAAGAGTGATGTTCAAAAGCCAAAATCCTCAATGTCTTCTGCAGGACCCACTGGAGTTAGCTTCTATTTTTGAAATCAGGATACAACAGTTGTCCAGCTTTAGGCTCCATGCCAATTCTCCAAACAAACTAAAAAATCCTTTAAGTAAACTAAGCTTCAGCTTTTAAAATGCTCTGGATGTTATTGTGGAACAAAAAGTACAGAATCATTTTTGCTCGATATATCAACATATTTGAAAATAAAAAACAGACAACCAAATGAAAAACCCATGATTCTGTAACTGGTTCAAGTGACAGCTGCAAGAGGCTGCCAGAGAGAAAATATCTGGAGCCTGCACAGCTCTTACAGTGATGTCTGACATTCCAACCTCAAAGGGAGGAAACCAGGTATCCTAGGAATGCCTGCTGGGTCCTGCGTGCTGGATTTAAAATGGCACAGCAGCAGTAATAACTCTCTGCTGAAAAAAAAAAAAAAAGAGAATCCTACTGACAGTTATATAATATGTTCTCATTTGCTGATGAGGGAGATGAGCAGCCATTTCAAAGCCATTGCTGACCGGAAAGCAAACCAATGACATTAAAGGCTTTGCAAAATAGGCCTGCAGTGATTTTAAAAAGAGAATCTTTCAGTGACAGAAGAACAGCTCACATGGAAAAAGCTAAGCAAAAAGCAGGCACCCAGTTTCTCCATACGTAGCACAATGCACTTGTTCAGCATGCTTAAGATATATGGATATTTGAATAAACCTGTGTCTGCAAGTGACACCGAAGCAGCATCAGGCTGCTGTCCTTCCCAGAGGATATAAAATGCATAAAATTACTGCACCGAGATATTAAAACCATGTTCCTTGGGAAATGTAATAGTGTAAGATAAGGCTCTTAGTATCTACACTGGTATTTGATTTTCCAGGAAGCTATGTATCCTATTAGAAATATCGAGGCTCAAATCTAGATTATGTGACTTTAGGTTGCTTGTAGATATTTTCAGCTTGCAGATATTTGTTTTTATTCTTAAGTTTCAAATACAAACTAAAATATATATATGAGTGGTTTTGTTTCTCAACTCTTTGCAAAAGCAAAGTGTGTTCTTTTAAAAAAAATAACTTGGTGACTTTACCAACTAAGTTATATAAAAGACTATGACTAATCTCATTTCTAAAAATGGAACAAAAGGAAGATTTGCATTTTACCAGAAGCAAGTAGGAGGAAACATAAGATAGATGTAAATTTTTGGTGCTGAATGTATTTTAATATAAGAATGAGATATATTATATAGGTTACAGATTTTTAAACCTGCTAAGAGGTTTAATATTGCTTAGGCTCTTATTTTTCCAGGATATACTATTTGGTAAGTATAATTTCAAGAAGAAATGCATTAACATGTACATTCTCATAAAAATTAAAGTATGGCAACCACATATTTTAGGAAACAGGTATATCAACGGTAACAGGTCTACCAAAATACTATCTGAACTTTTACAAAATAAAATTTTTTGAACCTTATAGTCAATGGCATGAAAATTCTCTTTCTTCGATACTATTGTTTCTTCTTTGATTTGATTCAAGTATGAGCCTCTGCTTTGCTGCCACTGTGTGTTCTACTGTGCTATGATGATGTGGGCATCAGTACTGCCACAGCTGGGTTCAGGTAGCTGTGGGCATCAGTACTGCCACAGCTGGGTTCGGGTAGCTGTGGGCATCAGTACTGCCACAGCTGGGTTCGGGTAGCTGTGAGGGGTTTAGAGCAAAAGGTGAAAGGGACGGGTTCTAAACCTATAGATATTCTGAGAGTATGGAACTTACAGTAAGCCTCTTTAAAGGCAAAAGGTGGGCTTTGAAGTCAGACCTAGGGATTAAGATACAGTCCTTCGTCCCTTCAAAATTCGAGATCTTTAGCCAGTTGCCCACTGAAACCCTATTTCCTTCATGATGCAGCAGAAGGACAGTCCTCACAGTCACCACTTAGCTCACAAAAAAATGACCCTTAGCTGTGTCAAGAAGTAGGCACTATTCTCTCATTGTAATTTCTCTTTCCCTTTGATCTAAAACCTTCAGTAATCTTCTTTTGGTACATGACTGACCAAGACACTGACTCAGCTTTTCAGACCAAGTTTAGTCACATTTGACTACATAACTTCAAGGGAGACTTGAGCTAACCAAGGGAAGCCACTGACAAATACAGGATGGCTTCTAGTTTTTCCTCCTGCAATTTTCTAGCTAATTTTAGACTTTCACTCTCTTCTACTAAGTACAAGACATTATTATCCGATACTGGAAAGGAGAAAGGGTTGTGATTTCAGATCATTTTGACTGAGTGACAGATGTTACTGTTTTGTTTTTTAAGTCGGCCATGAAAAAAACCCTCTAAATTCTGAAGCCTCTCCACCTAATGTTTGAAAATTACAATACTGATTACAATTTAAGCAATGATAGGTCAACCTTGAAAAGGAAAAAAAACTGCTTGAAAAGAAAAATTAACTACTTTGTGTTTTAGAGAAAATAGTTATTTCCAAGTCATGCTGGTGAAATAGCATAATGAAAACGCTTATCAAAGCATCACATCAGCACTAGTCAAGCAGTCTCTGAGAATGTGCAATCCTTCATGGGTAAAGACAGTGGTCCTGAGGAAGGACAGTGCTGGAAGGAGCAGAATGCTGGCAGGAAAGGGGCAGAAGGGAACTTATTTCCTTATGCTAATCGAAACGGCCTTTCCAGAGCCTGCTAAAGTCGTAAGTAAGTCAGCCCTGCTAATTTGCTAATCAAGCATTGAAATAGTATTAGCCCACAAGAAAAAAGCACACACACACACATGTCTAATAATGAAAACCTCTATTACATTAACTCAGGTCTAGAAGCCCATATAATGGGCTGACCGGAAAAGTCTTTGGGAAAATAATACCTGTGCAGTAAAACTGACAAAATTTCCTTTAAGAAATGATGTTTTTACAAACAAGACAAATATTAATGCTATTATTTAATTTCCAGATAAATACTGAACCACATACTTTCTTGAGAACCAAAATAATATGTGGTCAAATATTATCTAAAAATACCTCCAAGGAATTAGTCCAAAAGTAGTTTGAGTGAAATAATGAATAAAAGACTGAGATCTACTTACCTCTTGTCGGGATGCAAGTTTTAGGAGCAGTATTTAAAATTACTCTGTGGCTGTATTTAGCAGTAGACACAGCAGGCAACGGTAGCTGTGCATTCCGTACAACAGCTTAGGAATGAAGCACACCAGCTCAGACCTCACTTAGCATGTGAGCGCTCCTGGCCAGGTCTCCACCACACTTGGAGGTGCCAGCTGTTTCCAGGTCCCCCTTTCAGAAACGCCTGACCCTGAGCCAGCCTCAGTGAGAGCTGCTTTCAGGAGCTTAATCCTCCTCTCTCAGTCTGTACAGCTTTGCCACACCACAGGAACGCCCCAACTTAAGCTCACACTTGCAGAACAGGCTTCACCAGCATGGCTCCACCCATCAGCCTCCCACAGGTGAGCGTTTCCTGTTCAGAAAGCAATCTTAGGAAACCGCCATTTGACTGTGCCCTTTATGCTTTGCCAGTTACTTACTATTCAGTTATTTGTGTTTGGTAAGTGGGTGGGGACAGTGTATCTGACAAAATGAGACATGTTTGGCTAAAGTAAGACAAGAAAAGTAAATAATCAAGTAGGAAGTATGGCTAGTGAAAGGCTGAGTCACGAAACCCACTGCAACAGGCTGAGGGAACAAACCTTTCACTCTCTTGGTTGATACTAAGATATGCTTGTTATGCTGCTGACATGTTTTAAAATGCATCCATTTACACAGCCTGCCTGAAAAATTCTGAGAATGGCAATGACTCATGGGTGAGGGAAAAGCAAAGTTCACTCAGAACTGAAAATCCAGAGCTTCCAAAACAAACTTTCATTGCACGTGTGTGAGGCTCACTTTATCATGGACTCCAAGGTACTTCCTGTCCTCTACTGGAAACATTTATCAGCAAAGGAGATGGTCCTCAGCCACCACTACCAAGTCAGCAGTCAACCAGTCTTGAGATAATTAAAACATTATCATTAATTATCTGCATAAATACAACTCACTTAGCCTACATTATCACCACTGAACTGTTTTTTTTTTTTAATGAACTAGAAAACACTGACATACATACTGTTTTTACTACTTCCAATATAAATTAACCTGTCAGATACTGTTTCCTTCAACAAAATCATTATTGCATGCCAAACACAACTCTAAGTACTTGTAAGTCTTCATCCTAACTCTATAAAGCTGATATTGTTATCTGATCTTACAGATGAAGAAACCAAGGCAGAGAGGCTGAGCAATGTGCCAGGGCTGCGTAGGTGTTGGGCAGCGGAGACAATGGCCTTGGAGTGTTTACCATGCACCATGTGAGACTGGTGATTACATTTACTCTTTCCTCCTTTTTTGAGCATAGCTCTGAATATAAAACTGTTGTTAAATGGCAAGCCACAGAGAAGAAAGCAATGAATTAATTTTACTTTAAAATACAAAAGAACACAGAAAATCCCATGTGTGGAAAGAACGAAGCAAGTTAATTTTCCACCAGTGCAACAGCTGTGGACTTAGGGGTTTTTTTGAACAGGATGTAAGGCTCCTAGAATTTATTCCTGAAAGAGAAGACAAACCCTTTTGTTTCAATTTAACAACACCTCTCCCACCCAATCATTTCTTTGCTCAATACTAAACACATCCAAGGAGGACAAGGGACAGGGAGAGGAAGAGGTGCTGGAGAAACGACTCAGTTCGTAAACTGCTCTCCACACAAGCACTGCAGAGTTGACTTAGATCGCCAGCACCCGTACAAAGTCTATACTCCCAGCGAATGTGAGAAAGAGATAGGCAGGCACCTGCTGCTCACTGGCCAAACAGTCTTGCTTAACTGGTTGGCTCCACGTTCAGTGAGAAATTCTGTCTCAAAAAGTAAGGTGGAGAGTGATTGGGAAAGACAGCCAGCATCAACCTCTGGTCTCCACATGTATGCAAGGGTGTGTACACACCACACAAATGTCTAGACACATACGCACTCTCCACACAAACACAAAGAATAAAGATGGAAAAAAAAAAAGAAGAAAAACATATAATGTAGAAAAACCACTTTGCTAGTACCCAGTACAATCCACAAAGCCCTTATATTACCTAAAATATTAACAGGTAAAAATAAATAAATTCCACAAAAGTTTATGTAGATGTGAGAGAAGTGCACAATTAACAACAGCAACTCTCATGTTAAAATCAAAGACTGGCTGAGCAGTGGTGGTGCACACCTTTAATCCCAGCACTTGGAAGGCAGTGGCAGGTGGATCTCTGTGAGTTCAAGGCCAGCCTGGTCTACAAACGAGTCCAAGACAGCCAAGGCTACACAGAGAAACCTTGTTTCAAAAAACCAAACCAAACAAACAAACAAACAAACAAAAAGAAAAAGAAAAGAAAAAAATCAAAGACTGTTCTCTATACTATGTGTCCAAGACAGCCAAGGCTACACAGAGAAACCTTGTTTCAAAAAACCAAGCCAAACCAACCAACCAACCAACCAACCAAAACAAACAAAAAGAAAAAGAAAAGAAAAAAACAAAGAATGTTCTCTATACTATGTGGAAATATATGAGAGAGTGTATACAAAATCTGGCAGACTTGGGAGTAAAGTCTACACTATGGTTAACTGTGTTGGGATGACGTCATCCTTTTCATAACGCACTATACAGCTAGTTATGTAAGATGTAACAACACGGAGGAGTGACAAGCACAAGGGACCTCTCTGTGCTATTTTTGCAACTTTTTCTAAGACATTTCAAAATGAAAATTTTACAAGTATCTCTAACTTAAAAATGCACTGTATTGTGTCAACTATTGATCACTTAGGGCAAAGGCAAAGTCATTTCTCATTTTTCCCTTCACATTTAACAAAATGTTCAGAGCTATCTATTTATGATAGATGGAATAGGGTGGGCCTTGGTGTGTGTATGTAGGACACACAAGGGAGAATTTACTGGGAAAGCAACTGGCTATATTCTCTCTCTCCCTCTCTCTCTCTTTCCTTCCCCCTCCCTTCTCCCCTCCTTCCCCCCTCCCTCCCTCCCTCTCTCTCTCTCTCTCTCTCTCTCTCTCTCTCTCTCTCTCTCTCTCTCTCTCTCTCACACACACACACACACACACACACACCTGGTCTTCCTGCTGGCACTTTTATAGACTAAAATTCAGACAGCTCTGTATCTTAACACTCCCTTGGTCCGTTCTCTGGAAGTTCTTCCCGGATATACTCATACCTTCCCTCCCCATTTCCCTTAGGTCTTTGTCCAGAAATAGTTTTTTGGCAATCCCATCTCTGAACACACTTCTCTTCTGAAATCTCAACCCCATATGAACAATATCCCAAATGCTCTGAACCCCTCTCTCAGCTGTATTTTTCTCTACAGTACTTACCTATTATACTACATATATTACTGATTTATTCACCACCACCACTCCCTTTCATAGCTCCTTCTCAACTCCCCCAAGGATGAAATTCTATCTGTTGTGTTCTATTTCAGCTATAGCTTGTAGTATGTGCCCAATAATTACTGACCAGGGAACTGGGGTATTATTATTCTCAATGGGAAGACACTTGGCCTAGCATGAATGAGGACCAGGGTTATATCTCTAGCACTATACAAGATAATAAACAAATATGATTTATAAATGAAATCAATACTTGAAATAGTTTCTTGAAATGGTAAAGCCTAGTTAGGTCAGGAAAAGGGTGGCTAGGGGCTTATTCCTAACATAGTTTTAAGGGGATGTGAGAGGTTAGGAAATATTTTTGATGGCTCTTGTCAAAGTTGTTTTCAAGTATGTACCATGCACAGAGGAGTCAAAATTGCATAAAATGGAGGAACACAGGAAAAGGGGAAAAGCATATAAAATTTCTAGGGTTCTTTTCCTCATGCAGCATAAGACAATATTACCCTGTCATAATCTTTACACTGTTTCAGGGTAGAAACTCATGCAGTCTAACACTCCCCTGACTCTTCTATCAATGACACTGACTTTACCACCCAATTCTTCTTTTTAAAATGATTATCATTTAAATTTTATTGCTGCTGTAAGTATTTTGCCTGTGTGTATGTCTGTGTACTATTTGCATACATGGTGCCCACAAAGGCCAGAAGAAGGCATCAGATCCCCCCTGTAAATGGAGTTGCATAGGATTGTGAGCTACCATGTGAGTTCTGAGAATAGAATCTGAGTCCTCTGGAAGAGCAGCCACTGCTTTTGACCACTGAGCCATCTCTCAGGCCAAACTTCTTAAAGTACCAGCCTCACATATGCATATGGACATCAGGAAGAATATTCAAGACAACAGTCCAAATATGATAAAGAAAAGTGCAGTCATTTCAATTAAAGTGACACTGAAAGAATATGGCAATAAAGGAGCTAGAAACTCAATGAAGGAAGCAAGGAGTGAGTGAGCAAAAGGAAATAAAGTAAAGAACTGTAATTAATTAGCAACTTCACAAGTAAAACAACAAAAAAGAAAGCAAGACATTGAAGACCATTTTCTTAGAAGAGCACTGCAAGGAAATGTTGCCTTAAAAGAACACTGGAGGAGGCAGAGGGTAGGTATTATCAAAACATGCTTAGGGACCTCTCAAAGAACTAATACAAATTAATAACAAATTCAACACTACAGGCTGGGAATGCTACTCTGGGACACAGTCCTTTACCAACAAGCAGCCAAGGCCCTGGACTCCACTCCCAGCACTACCTCAAACAACAAAGAAACAAACAAAAACTATGAAGAATGTTAGGTTTTATTCTTAATTTCAAAACTATGCTGATTAAGGCTGATATGCTAACATACTAAATTATTTTTAAATAAATGTAAAGATCTCATCCCCTATGTGCTTAATTATAAGGTTCTTCCCAAAAGTGAAAGCTCAGCTATTTCTGTATCTGCTATCAGAGGAAAATAAAACTGGCTATTACCAAGCAGAGGACAAAAATACATCATGCAAACCTATTTATGTGACCATCTACAGAGGCTGCTTCTCCCACCATTGTACTATAAATACTATAATTAGGGCCTGAGAGATGACTCAGCAGATAACTGCACTGCAGTGAAGCTTGCAGATCTCTGAGTTCCATCCCTGGGACCCACATGATGGAAGGGGAGAAGTGACTCGTGCAAGCTGAACTCTGACCTCCACACATGTATCATGGCATGGACACACACTTTGTGTGCACAGTCATTAAATACATGCAATAAAAAATAATTTGTAATGTATTGGATAGTTTTAAACAAAAAAATTATGTGTATCAATTACATAGATCTTGTTTCTGACCCAGAGATCAATTAACATGAATCAGTGAACATGAAACTGGAGCACAGCTAGGAATAGGGTGCTTGCCTAGCATACTTGAGACCCTGGCTTAAGGTCCTGCACAGAAAAGAAAGAACCGGCATTCAGACAGACAGATCTTTTTTACTTTAGCTTAGCTACAATTGTTTGTTTTTTAACTCTACTGCTTCAAATTGATATTTTTTATATTTCATTTTTAGATTTTTAAAAATTATTAATTCTTGAACAATTTCATAAATGTATTTTAAAGGATTTATTTATTGTATGTATATGGGTGTTTTGCCTTCATATGTCTGTGTACCACTTAAATTCATGATGCCTGCAGAGTTCAGAAGGGTGTCAAATTCTGATATAGAATGAATTTTTAATATATTCACCCTCCCTAAATCCTCCCCCTATCACCCTCTCAACTCTCCCACCCCGTTGCACCCAACTATGAGATTACTTTCTAAAGAAATTACTTCTTGACCACGTGCCCTGAATGGGGAGACCTGGTGGCACTCAGAGGAAGGATAGCAGGCTACCAAGAAGAGACTTGATACCCTATGAGCATATACAGGGGGAGGAAGTCCCCCTCAGTCACAGTCATAGGGAAGGAGAGTAAGGGGAAAGCAGGAGGGAGGGAGGAATGGGAGGATACAAGAGATGAGATAACAATTGAGATGTAATATGAATAAATTAATAAAATGTTTTTTAAAAGAATATTAAAATGAAAAAAATTACTTCTTTCCTGATCTGTTCCAGTTTATATGATCCAGCTAATCTTGGGATTAGGCCTGCTCTGTTCTATGGACAGCCTACAAGATTAAAAAACAAAGCAAACAAACAAAACAAAGCAAAAAAAACCAACTAACCAAACAAACAAACAAAAAACCCAAGAAGATTCTCACAGCAGCCACAAAATGCTAACACCTCCTCCGCTAGTGGAAAGATTATGTGTCTACCACCTTCCTGCCCTCTAACAGGATTTTTGTCTGACTGAAGCTTGCACACGTTTAATGCATGCTGTCACAAATACTGCAAGCTCATGTGCACCTGTACAGTTGAGTCTGCAAGACAGTGTTTCCTTGAAGTCATCCACCACCTTTGGCCCTTACAATCTTTCTGCCCCATCATCTGCTAAGATCCCTGAGTTTAGCATGAGAAATTAATGTCCAATTTGGGACTGAACACTCTACAGTCTTTTGTTCTCTGCATGTTGATCAGTTGGGTCTCTGTGTTAATTGCTACCTACTCCAAGGAGAAGCTTCTCTGATGAAGGTTGACAGATGCTCTGATCCACGGGCACACTGTTAAGTTGTTAGAGCGTGTGGCCACATAGCTCTTGAGCCTAGGAGAGGACCCAGTACTATTATTCTGCTAAATATGCTCAACAGCCATAGTATTAAATGCTCAATGGTCATAGTATTAAAACTACTACTAAGAGCTTGTTAAGTTTTTCTGCCCAACTATTTTAGTCATGGTTCCTAGTCTGTTGTGTTTAGAAGTTCATATCTCAAAAGGAGACTTCAATTTCATTCTCATATACTATTTATGTTCCTTAGAGGAATATTTCACATTGTTTCGGAGGGTGGTAATGTTTGTGTGCTATGCTTTGAGGTTTATATATATATGTAAAGGAAAGTAAGGCTGCTGGGGATCTTTTGGTCCAGTGATTTTTTTTTTTAACATTAAGAAATTGGAAGTCATTAAAAGATAGTCTGAAGGAACAAACAAACAAAAAAGCATGCTTTGCTTCTCACTAGTTCTCCAGATTCTCCTCCTCCCTTTTCTTCCTCCTCGTCACAAACAAGGTTAGATAATGTGACAGATGTAGAATGTCGCCAAGGAGGTTATTTTTAAATGATCAAATGTTGATACTTGTGATGAAGCTATGGCATGAGAATTTACCACATAAGCTTATGAGCAAAGTATACAGAGCAAAAAGAAGAATCACTCCAAGGTGAAGACAGGTCAATAGAAAGTAGCCGTACAAAGAATGAGCGAAGAGAGGGAACAGAATAGAGCCCGAGATCAATGAGCAAATACCATGGAGTGCTAAGTGTGTGGGTAGAAGAGAGAAAACAACAGTTGGCAGTACTTCCAAACTGGTAAAAGATGTCACTAGTTTCTCAGTGGACACCAAGCAACACAACCAAAAGAAGACGCATTTCCTCACCTCACAGAACAACTGCAGCTTCTTCCATCACACTAGACCCTATTATTCCCTGCTTTTCTTTCTTTTTTGTTCTCTTAAAATTGTATCTTTTCCCTCATAAGCACCATGCCTGTTCTCAGTCTTGGTTAGGACACAAAAACTCAGTTTCATTTTCATCTACACAAATTATTGAACACAATAAGAACATAAAAAACAAAACAGCTTAAAAAGGAAAAAAATCCCATTGCCTTGTTGTATAATAGTATAGGGAGCTTTAAGTTTTCAGACTCAAACTATAGTTGCATCTTTCCGATTTGGCATCTAACACTGACAGATGGCAATGTTAAAAATAAATAGAACATTCAAGTTGTTTATACTGTAGGCAAAGACAGTTTTAAAGTGTGAAACAAGCCCAAGGCTGATTGAATTTGCATCATCTCTTTCGATCTGTATTAGGAATGCACATTCCCTTAAGCCAACTCTGAGCTGTTTTCAAAAGATAAACCATTTGCTGTTGAAGGTATATTTGTTTTTCTACTAATGACTTAAAATTAACAATGACTTGTAATTCTGCTAATATAAACCCTTCTATAAATGATTAACTTTCTCAGCGGTAAAGGCTTCTTTAGTTATTATTATGAGAAGCATTACTTTTCCATGAATAACATGAAAATATGTTATTAATGCAGATAATTTTAATGCCAACGTTAAACTATGTTTTTTAAAACTCTGGTTATAGGATACTTCTGATAGAAGTTATCAAAGTTGGGATGTAATGACTTGTAAAATTTTAGTTTACAACACAGGAAGACAGATAAGAAGCAATGCTGAAGAAATTACAATATTTTTTGTTGTGCTCATAGAAACCCATCAATCACTTTAACAAGTGGCTTTAAAAAATCTGACACCATTTTTACAACATTCAGCAAAACAAAACTGGAGGGGAAGTCCCTTAGTCTGGTAATAAACATCAATGAAACTGCACACAGATAACATTTCTCTCGATGGCCAAAGACCATAAATAAAACAAAGGTGAGTATGCTTTTGAATTCTATTTGGTTTTGTACTGATGGGTCCCACCAAAGAAAACCATGAAGAAAAATTAATAAAAGCTCCTAAGTCAATGTTGCTGCCACACTGGCCAAATGACTTCCAGTATACCTCTTTATCTTGTTTGGTTTCCTACTGTTGCATTACAATAGACCTTTTCCTCTCTGAATGGTACTAGGAATTGAACCTCAATATACACTATGGAATACTATTCAGCTATTAAAAACAAGGAATTCCCGAAATTTGTGGATAAATGGATTGAGCTAGAAATGATCATAATGAGTGAGTTAACTCAGAAGCAGAAAGACTCAAATGGTATATATTCACTTATATCTGCATATTAGCCCAACGGGCATGTCCCACGAAAGCCTTCACTTACCAGGAAACAGAGACAGAGGAGAGGACATTCTAGTGGGACTCTAGATGTGAGATTCATGAGAGAAAGGCAAAGTAGAAGGACCCAGAGGGTCCTAGGAGCCTACAAGTAGAACATTATGATAGGCAGATTTGGGCACAGGGGTCCCACTCAAACTAGGCACCAGACAAGGACAATACAGGCGGTAAACCTTAAACCCCTACCCAGATCTAGACAATGGACAGAACACTCTCCACAGTAAAGTGGAGAGTGGGATATTACGTTCTCACACACTCTGGTGCCTCACCTCTGACCATGTCCCCTGGATGGGGAGACCTGATGGCACTCAGAGGAAGGACAGCAGGTTACCAAGAAGAGACTTGATACCCTATGATCATATAGAGGGGGAGGTAATCCCCCTCAGGAACTGTCATAGGGGAGGGGAATAAGGGGAAAATGGGAGGGAGGGAAGAATGGGAGGATACAAGGGATGGGATAACCATTGAGATGTAACAAGAATAAATTAATAATAAAAAAAATGGAAAAAGAAAAAAAAAAAAGAATAGTCACTAAGCATTTCGATGTCTAGCAAAGTTGTATTTTTTTTAATTGGCTGGAAAATAAAGACATTTTAAGAGAAGCATAAAAAAAAAAAAAAAGCAATTCATGACCAACAGGCCAACACTGCAGTAAATAAACAATCCAACTACCCAGAAAAAGTAGCCACAAAATTACAGATAATTGTAAATGGTGTTAACTGTCTATTTGGAAGACAGTGGCTAGCTAGCTGATGGGATTTTGTTGTTGTTGTTGTTGTTTGGAAGATCCCACTATGAGATGTCTCTAAGACAATCAATGGCAATGATCCCACAGACTGAGCGAAAGGATGCAAACAAGTGTATCAAGCTAATCACAACTGAGATCAAGGAAACAGAGGCAATCTGCTAAGTGATGAAGTAGATTACAAACCCAAAGTAGCAGAAATATTAATGGCCACTACATATTAACAAAGGGAAACACAAAGATAACAACTGTAATATACATGTATAAAACGTTGGAGCTCCCAGTGTCATTAACAAATACTGATAGACATAATAGGACAATATGGCCTAAGACAATATAATGGGAGATTTCAGTTCCTCACTTTTAGCAATAAGTAGATCAACCAGACCGAAAAATCAACAAATACACTTCAGAGTTCAACTGTACCATACATAAGGTGGACATAACGGAGAATATCTCATCTGAAAATGACAGAATATACATTCTTCTCAGAGGTTCAAGTAACAGTCTCTAAAACAGACTGCATTCTAGGTCACGAGACCAGTCTTAACAAACAGAAAAAAGTTGCTATTTTCATCTTTCTATCTTCTATAAAATCTCAAGCTACACAAATACTTGGGATATTGAACAAAATATTCTTGAATGACCAGGACACTAGAGAAGTCAAGGAGGCTGGGCATGGTGGTGCATGCCTTTAATCCCAGCACTCAGGAAGCAGAAGCAGGCAGATCCATTGTGATTTCAAGGCCAGCCTGGTCTACAAAGTGCGTCAAGGACAGCCAGGACTATTATACAAAGAAGCCCTGACTTGAAAGACAAATAACAAAAGAACAAAGACAAACAAACAAAAAGAAGTCAGGGAGGATACAAAAGTATTGCTAAATAAAAATGAACCTCAGAGGTGCAGCAAAAACAGTTTGAGAAATGAAGATTTACAGCTATGAATGCTTAGCTTAAAACCCCCATGGAGTTTAAGTAAATAAATTAATGATGTACTTAAGTCATAGGAAAATCAAGACCCAGCCAAAACCAAAACCAGTAGGAGAGAGTTAATAAATACCAGGGAAAAGTATTAATGAAATGGAGACTAAGAGAACAACGTAAAGAAGAAATGAACCAAAGAGTTGTCTCTTTGGGAAAAAAAGAAAAAGACTGATAATCCCTATCTAATTTAGCCAAGAAAGAACTAGAACACCCAAAACAATAAAACAGGTACAATAAATTCCAATGAAATTCCTATCATTAGAAAATAATTTGAAAACATTCCCCACCCCCAAAATATCTCAGGATGTAAAAGATTCATCACTGACTTCTCCCAGACTTCCAAGAAGTTTTAACCTTTAGTTCTTCTCAAACTGTTCCATAAAGGAGAAGCACTCCAAACGCTTTTGTGAATCTAGTGTTACCCAAATACTAAAACCAGATAAAGACACAACAAACAACAAAGAATCAAAGCCTAATTTCCACAATGAATATAGATACAAAAGCTCTCAGTAAAACACTTGCAAAACAAATACAAGAGTACATTAAGATCAAACATCATGATCATGTTACATTTGCTTCAGGATACAAGAATGGTATCCTAGCTTGCTTCCGTGATAAAACACCATGACCAAAAGCCACTGGGAGAGGAAAGCATTTATTTCAACACACAACTCCCAGGGTCACAATATATCACTGAGGAAAAGTCAGGACAGTTTTAGAAGGTAAGAACCTCAGGGTAGGAACTGAAGCAGAGGCAATGAGGAAGTGCTGCTTATTGGCTTGCTCTCCATGGCTCACTAAGATTCCTCTTTTATTCAACCAAGGACCACTTGCTCATAGTGGGTTGGGTCCTCCCACATCAATATTTATCAAGGAAGTACCCCCACAGCCTTGCCCACAGGCCAGTGTGATTCTCAATTAAGGTTCCTTCTTCCCTGATGACTGTAGCTTGTGTCATGTTGACGAGGAGGGGAAAAAAAAACCTAACTAGCACAGATGGTTTAACAAACAAAAAGAATCATATAAATAGACTTAAAGACAGAAATCTGGTGATAATTTCATTAGATACAAAAAAATGCCTTTGATAAAGTTTGAGAAATAATGAAAATTCTTGAAAAACTTGAGGAATAGAAGGAACATACTTAAATATAAGAAAGGCCAGATACGGCAAATCTATAGCCTATGATACAGTAAAAGGGGAACTGACAGCATTGTTACTAAAATCTGGAGCAAGATAAGCTTATCCAGTCACTTCAGTCTTAATTCAGTATAGTGTTTTAAAGTCTTAACTAGAATAGAAGAGCATGAAGAACATGTCAAAGAAACATGAAAAGGAAAAGATCAAATTCCTTATTTGCACACAACTAAGACCCTATAGACTCGCCCAGAAGACTTTTAAATTTACTAAACACTTTTAACTTAAAAGATAAAAAGGTATATAATCAGCACACAAAAATCAGTAGCTTTTCAACACACCAACAATGTACATGCTGAGAAAAAAAATCAAAGGGAAAAAGAATTCACCATAGTTTAAAAGATAAAATAACAACCTAAGAATAAGCCTAAGCAAGGAGGTTAATGACCTATATGATGAAAAATTTAAAAAAGAAAAGAAAGAAATTGAAGAAGACACTAGAAAATGTGAAGACTTCCCATGGTTGTTGATTAGAACCAATCTTATAAAAATGGCTATATTACCAAAAGTTAACTATAGAGTCAATGTATTCATCACTAAGATTCCAACAACAGTCTTCACAGAACTTAAAAAAAAAAAAAAATCCCGAATATATAAGGAAGCACAAGAACCCTGAATACTCAAAGTGATCCTAAGCAGGAAAAGCGATGCTAACAGCACCACAAGACCTGATCTGGAATTATGCTACAGCACCCAAACAACATAGCAAGTGACTGGGTCTTTCTCTCCCTCTCTCTGCCCCTGCCCCCTCTTTCTCTGTGTACCCTTTCTCTCAAGAGAAGACAGTAGAATGGAATGTCTAGAAATAAACCATGTAGCGTCAGCCATTTAATTCTTTCAAAGGTGCCAGAAGCATGTATAGGATTCAAGGAATCACTTTGGGGAAAGTAGATATCCACATATGGAAGAATGAAACCTGATACCTACCTCTCATACTATACAAAAGTCAGTTCAAAATTTATCAAAACTTAATATATATTCTAAAACTTAATGTAAGAGTTAAAATGCCTATAGGCGGAGGCAAGTGGATCACTTTGCCTTCGAGGTCAGCCTGGCCTACAAAGTGAGTCTAGGACAGCCAAGATTACAAAGAAACCCTGTCTCAAAACAAACAAACAAACAAACAAACAAACAAACAAAACACACAAATAAAACCAGTAAGATGAGCTGGGGGCAAGCCTTTAGGTCATTTTCTTAATAAGTGATTGATGAGGGCATGCCCAGTCCATTGTGGGTGATGCCATCCCTGAGTTGGTGGTCCTGAGTGCTAAAAGAAAGCAGGCTGAGCAAGCCATGAGGAGCAAGTCTGTAAGCAGCACCCCTCCATGGCTTCTGCATCACCCTGCCTTCCTTCAATGATGACCAGTAATGTAGACATGTAAGCCAAATCAGTACTTTCCATCTCAAGTTGCTTTGGTCATGATGTTTCATCATAGAAGCAGTAACCTAAGACAATGACTAGGACATGATGTGACCCATTGTCTCACATTCCCATTGCCAGGCCTTTCCTATCACAACAAACTGTGTTCCTTCAAAAACTAAGTCAATACAAGGCCCTCCTTTTTAAGTTGCTTTCTTCGTGTATTTTGTCCGAGCAATGAGAAAAGTAATTAGCACACCACTTTTGGACACATATCCAAAGGAAGTTACATCAGCGAACCATAAACACTTGCACATTTATGTTTACTGTTGTAGTAGTCACAACAGCCTAAATATGGAACCAGACAAGATGTCCATCAACAGATGAATCATTTTTTTAAAGTGTGGTACATACACACATCTACTGTAAAGCCAGGCGTATCGGACTGTCAACTGAGATTAGCTATCATATAGTCATTTACAGGAAAATGGATGGAATTGGAGTCATTGTATAAAGCAAAATAAGCCAGGCTCAGAAAGACAGCTATCATATCTCTTACAAGTCAAATCCAGATTTAAATATATACATTATGACACGGAGTAGGAAAGTGTCTAAAGATAGGAGAAATAAAAGATAGTAATGAGGAAGAAAAAGGCCAAATTCACACATACATTTTGCTATGTGAAATCTAAAAGTACAAAATATTGTCTGGTCTTCCTCAGGTGCAGAATTTAGATATCATGGAAACAGATGATCTACTTGAAGGGGAGACCAGAGAGAGGGGAGAACAGGAACAGGTGAGGGTAGTTGCAAGTGAATATGAGCAAAGTACAGTGGTGTGTATCTATGTGCCATTATGAAATCTAGTAATTTTACATTAATCAAAACTTTATTTTTTAAACGTACATACCAGAAAGATGAAAACATGTCCAAAACTTACATGTGATTGTTTATAGCTTCCAGAAATACAAACCACTCCACAAGGACAGGCAAATGCTAAGTTATAGCTATATTATAGCATGGAAAGCCTTGAAAACATTATGCATAGTGAAGGAAGTGAGTTTAGAAAAAGAGAGTAGGGCAGAAGAGAGTTCCCAACGCCTGCTAACTGACACAGGGTTTGTTTGGGGATAATAAAAACGGTCTACATGGGCTTTACAACTATGAGGACACTAAAGGCCATGTCTTATATAGTTTATAATATAAAAAGTCTTGTTAGCGTGTGTGTGCTGTGTCTAGGCAGGTGTGCCACAGGACAAGTGTGGCAGTCAGAGGACACCTCTGTGCAGGCATCTCTGCTCCTTCCACCTTTACATGAGCTCTGGGGATGGAGCTCAGGTCACTGGCCTTGAGGGACAAGTGCATAAAATATATTTTAAAATTTCTTTTACATGACTTTATGCCATATTGTAGGAGAAACCTACACCAAAGTTACTAATAAACATTCATCAATCAAATACCCTAAGCAGGACAAAATGTCTGAAAATGATAGAAAATTCTGGATCAAGTAGAACTGCAGACAACACTGTCCTGAATAATTTTTTTAACTGAGAAATAAATTTAGTCTCCCTGAAATAAATAACTGACCATGAGAGGAACTGAAACAACGACCCTCCTAACCCGTGAAGAGGTACACCGTGAAAGGCTGCTCCCTTCAGCTTTCTCACAGGTTCAGCCGTGCCTGACGTGTGCTGAGAGCAGAATGGCAGAACACTCAATAGGAAAGAGTAAGCTTGTCTTTTCCTGCTTTTCAAATATGGGTTCTAAACTCCAAGTACTGCAGGCAAAACAGTTCAAATGAAATTGGGGGTCCAGAAAAGCCTTCTTCTTTCATTAGAATGAAGGGAAAGAGCAGAAGAAAGTGAATTTCACTACTGTTCCGCCCAATTTCATTGTTCTTAGTTTTCTTTTTAAAAGTTTATATCAAGGCATGTGGTTTACAGCTCTAACCCTAATGCTCAGGAGGCAGAGGCAGGTCTGAGGCCAAGCTGCCTACACAGTAAGATCATTTCTTTAAAAAAGAAAAATAAAAATGCATGTCAAATCAGGCACCTTCCCACTAGAAAGGAATTCAGTAGACTCCTGCCCAGGTGAAACCACACAAATAAATTTAAAAATCCCCAATTCTCTTCATTGCTTAAATCACTCATAATACTACTTTACTTCTTTATAACCTCTTGTACATATTTATATAATATAAATAAACTACATGACTAGAAATGCTGTTCAGAACAGTTTTCATGCCCATTCTTACAGACAAAATGCATGTTCTCTGCATCTTTTAATTTCAACTAAGCACACCACTCAGATAAGGTAGGTTATCAGTCTATCAGTCTCTCTGTCTCTCTCTTTCTCTCACTGTTCCGTGTGTATGTGTGTATGTTATTTGAGAAGTAGTCTCATATAGCTCAGGCTGGACTCAAACTCACAACATAATTGAGTCTGGTTTTGAATTCTGGGTTCTCCTGCCTCAACCTCCCTCATCCTGGCATCACAGATGAAGGTCACCAGAGGTGGTGTCCCATGCTACTTCTTTAACTTCCACTCACCTCATCCATCAGAACTACTACTAGATCATTATAAAAGCAAATAATAACAAAGCTTAATCCAACCCACCGTCCATTAAAATTGCCTAAAAAACTGAAATCACATAAAGCATTGTGAAACACTCTACAAAAGGGAAAGCATTTAAAAATCAAAACCATATAAAACATGCATTACATCAATAAATGCAATTACAGCAAAGCAAGCAAAAACACCTTCTCAAAATACACTGTATATATCTGCAACCAGCTGGCCACAATCACACAGATGGAAAGGAATATACTCACCTGGTTTTGGCACTGAGTTGGTCACTGACTGAGGAACTTTCTGGTTAATTAACTCGACACAATGACCAGGGAAGAGTCCCACCTAAAGAAAAGCAACAAAGAGAGGGTTCCAAACCAGCAAATAGATCAGAGTGTGAACACTGCCAGTTCAGTTCCAGGAATGTAGTACACAGCCCCTCCCAAATGATTCTAATATTCCAAGGCCCTGAATACCAGATGATAGTTACACAAACAAATAATAAAACAATCTGTTGCTATGAGTATTCGAAGCTATGTGTGGGTTTCTGTCCAAATATCTAAGTCTGCTTTGTTAGTTGCAGTTTTAAATACTCTAAAAATTCTTTTATATCAACCAAAATATCTAATCTGACTACAAGCTGTGCATCAAACAGGTAAAATTATTACTAGCTAATAATTTACTTTGCTGAGATCTTAATCTAGTGGTACTGACATCACTACAATAAACAATTATGTTGATTTTTAAAAAGATTGACACCAAGCCATAATTCAAATTGTTTTAGAATATCTTCTTCACTCTCCTATAAGGTTTCGTTTAAAAATACCACAGTAAAAATAAATTTCTGAAATAATGGCTCATTTAAATTACAATACTCACCCCTGCTAAGGAATCAGCAGTGCAGGTAAGGGGGCGGGGAAGCAAGAAGGAAGACAGGGTCCTTCCAACCAGTGGAGCAGACTGGCTCTGCAGAGCACTCAATATCACCCTTATGTTAGAGCTGCCTGCACTGCCTTAGGCAGAACGCAACAAGGTGTATTTGGAAAATACTGAGTTCTAGGCACTCAGAGGTATGGTGTGGCCAAGAGAATGAATACAGAGATAAACATACTGGGGAATACGTATACCGAAAATCTTTACCAATATTTATAGATGTTTCCTCAGATAGGAATATAAATGGGACGCCATGCAGCAGATGTTAAAGGCAAAACATGCAAAGTACGTCATGCTGCATCTCCCTTTGTTGGCAGACGGGAAGAATAGGACTGCCTTCCAAGAGTGTGACTCATGAAGTTCTGAGCTGTAGAGCATCCATCTGGGTGAGGTTATTTTCACAGAGTCATCTGCTACACTTTTATTTCAATTTCTAGATCAATATTCTATGGAACTTATCTTTACTCTTTTTATTTTTATTTTTATTTTTGATCTTTCAAGACAGGGCTTCTCTGTGTAGCCCTGGCTGTCCTGGACTCAGTTTGTAAATTAGGCTGGCCTTGAACTGACAGAGATCCACCTGCCTCTGCCTCCCAGAGTGCTGGGATTTCAGGCGTGCACCATCATGCCCGGCTCTAAGGCACTTCTTAAAGTTATAAAGACATAATGCCAGAGTGAGTTGAAAAAGAGTTCTTAGTAGAGTATCAGTTTTTCCTAAAAATTGTGAAATTGGGATTATTAAAAAGCCCTATCTTGCAAAATGATGTATTAAATGTTTTATTAGTAAAATTCTTCTATTGTATACTTTATTCAACTTCTTGTTTCTCCAAACAGGTAAAAATCCTTCCAAGATTGGTTGGATTATGTAAGAATCAACTTGAAAAATCATCATTTTTTCTTGTATATATTCTACAAGAGGTCTCGTAGCACACAGGCTAACAGGCTGCCTAAAAGGCAAGAGGCTCAATCTTGAATTTGCCACTTGCTAAGTTAGTTTAAAAAAAAAATGGCTTCTCTATAATTCAGTTCCCCTCTCCAAATACCATAATGATAATACTTCTCATACAGTATATATGGATATTAAGCAGATTAGTCTAAGTAGAATGCACACAGTAACCACCTGCCAAACGCCATGTCACTATCCTAGTGTGCTCGCTACTGAAGACTTCAGGCTCTTCTCCTCCACCAGATGACACTATACTATCTCTGATTGTACATAAGCTAGGCTACCCTCAGATGTCATTCCTCCACACTAGCTGAATTCGGTTCAACTTACAAGCACCTGAAATTTGACGTAACACCAGACTGGAAAAGTAGCTTAACCACTTCCTAGGCTCTGGGCCCTGAGTAAACAGTTGCATTTCCAACTTTACAATGAAGAATCACACCATGCACATTTAAAGATAAAGCAAAAATATCTAGCCTATTTCTTGAACTGAGATGCTATCTGAAACTCAACAAATAATGAGTTTCCCATCACTTCCCTACAAAAACTTCCCAAACCTTGGAGAGTTTCTTCAGAAGACTATGACATCATGTACACTATGTTTATCTTTTAAATGTGTTTCAATGTACGATTTAGGCATATAAAATAATTCCATTCACACCCTGTGTGGATCCACAATAGGTCAACTGAATACCTAATTCTAACCCCTGTTATCAGTGCTTTTCCTCACACACTATTAGCCGAGCTAAATATTCAGTTTCTAGATTTGGCATTCCAGTGAAAGTAAGGCATATGTGAAAGCAGTGTCAGGCTATTGTCCTATGTCTCTTGTGCTGTTAGGCATCTCAGTCATCACCTGACCACAGGGAAAGGCCTAGAGAATCTTAGAAGCCTTTGCCTACCATCATAAGCTGCTGACTCTACTTTACACAGCATTTACCTTTTCTCTTATTTTTCTTTTCCTTCAGGATCTCCAATGGTGAAGGGATCTTTTATTGTTTTATATACTTGTAGAAGACAAACAGAGTCTATATTCCTATTATAAATGACCCATCATAAGCAAATAAAACTGTATTCTGTTGAAAATATCATTCATTAATATAACTAACCTCGAAAACACAGTTAATGAACACTGATACTTCTTGGAAAGATAATTATTCCAGCACACATGAACAACTCTAAACCACTTAAGTGTTGAGCAGTGAAAGTGCCTAGAACTCCGGCAACAGGACCCGCTGCTGTGACATCTTGTTTCTTAGTGTAGTCTCTCTGCAATGGTGCCAGGAGGAAGAGAATCATGCCTGTTAACCACCGGGTCAAAATAAGTTTCAGCTTTGGGAAGAAGATGGCAAAGAGGCAACAACAACAACAACAACGAAAAAGACATTAAAGGGAGGAAAAAAATGATGCTAGAACAGAGTAAGGAGGGGCTTACAGAAAGGGTGAGAAGCCGTACTCCAGTAGCTTTCCTTTAAGTCTCTGGGATAAAGCAAGAAGTCAGAGAGGGCACTGTACCAGGAAGTGTGCTGCTGTTTAATAATAGGACCCTATAAAGAAAATGGCTTTGATTTATGGCATTTGCTAGTGTTTGTGGCATAAGTACCCCCATCACACAGTTGTTTTTAAGTGCCAGTGGGGCACAGGATTGAAAATGATGCATAGTAGCACTTGGTTATATAATATTTGTATCATACAAACCCATGAGAAGAAATAGAACCTCAAGAGCACAAATAGTGATGTAATAGAATAGTTTTAAAATAGTACATTTTAATACAATTCATTTATTATAAGCTTACGTACTGCAATTTTTAGGGATGGCTGCATTTAACAACTACACTAATAGGATTTTGGAAGTGGCTGCTCACCCTAGTCTGTGTCTATCTGCCTAGTCCTGATCCTTCCTGCCCACACTGACAGCTCTTAGAATCTGCAAGTCCTAGCAGAGAGCTGTGATGAGAGAGGCTGTGGCCTATCTTGAGAAAATGTAAGTTAGAGAGAGTCAAGTTTAGCTTCAACAATGAACATACTAAAAATATTTTGGTGCAACTTAAGGAAAATGTGCGGTAGGAAAGCAAGGAGATAGAAATAGCTGCAGCTTTGGTACAAGTAAGAAAAGAAAAGATTCCTGTTTGACAAGGAGGCCTCATCCTAAACATCTTTGAAGCAGCAACCAACACTTAAAAAGGAATTTCAACATGGCAGCAGCATGCTATCACTGACATGCACAGACTTTCTAAGTTTAATTTATGGCTAGGGAAACGAGGGCTCTGAGAAGAGCGAAGCCTTTAAGCCAGGCAGAGTTCTGCTGGCACTCAGTCACCCCATAGGTTCTGCTATGGGAGTTATTTGGCTAAAACTCCAGAGTTTTACTTGTGACTAAAACTTTCTGCACCCCTAAATCTCTGATGTTTATATTCCACAGCTGATGCTAAAATTCGAGGGGTTCTAACACATTCATGCCTATATTCCTCTTTGAAAACAATGCCTCTTTCAATTCTTTTTTTCTATGCAGTATGGATGCCATGTGACCATCTGAACATTTAACCAATGCCTTGAGTTTCCTTTCATATTAAACTAGTGCCAAACCAAGTCCAGCAACACTCCAAAGTAAACTAATATTCTTCTGTATCTGCATATTGTATTTCTTAGATAAATTGGGAGCTGAGGATATTCAAACCAATATGAATTCCCAGAAATTCAAGCTTTCCCCCTTTCCACAACCATTCCCAGAGGGTCTATTCTGCTTTAGACAGACCCCAAGTCTGACCCCCCCACGCCCTTCCCAGTGCCATCTCATAAACACAGATGACAGCTTACAGTATGAATTAGTCTAAGATTTTAAAACTAGATCCAGCTCTGTTTCCAGTGAATCCCTAGAAGTAGAAAACAGTATTTTTCAAAATAAAGAGGACAAGACAAACAAAACAAAACAAAAGGCAGAAGCTATTGCAACAAAAAATCTAAAAACTGCAGGGTAAATTCTCAATTCCTTAATTTATTTCAGGTTGCACGTACTGGTGGCAAACAGTTCTTGCACTGGGTTCTTTATGCATGTCTACTTGAGTCTCTCCTCTCCCTACACTGTTCATCTCCCACAAAAAACATATTATGCTGTCTTCTGAAATGCCCACTCCCTAATTTCCATTAGAAAAAAACAGCGTTACAACCTGACAGACTGGTTTGAGATTCAGAAATAAGATCAAAGATTGGGTTATCAATCTGGGAGCTGACAGGAACATGCTATTCAAAGCTCAGGGAGTAAAAAAGAGGCCAGAGCAAAAAGAATGAGAAGGCAATTCTCCCCAAAATATAGAGGTCAAATGGTAGAGCAAGCAACAGAAAAGCAGAACTTGCAAACTGCTGTGCCAAGTCAGTCAAGAGAAGAAGTGTCAGGAAGTTAGCAATCTAATACTGATGAGAGCTTAGATATGAGAAATAAAAAGAATCATATAAATGTTTTTGCATTAAGTCAGAAACCACAAGTGACATCATAGATGTAGGGTTTAGGAATACACTTGCAATAGATGACTGTTCAAGAAAACTAGAGTCTACCGCCCCAGAATGCAAAGAACACAGAGCTGACAGTTAAAATACAGGAGAGTCTCTGCCTAAAGCTCAGACTCTTAAAGGCTGCCTAAGTGGATGTGTCATAAAAACTTGGCAATAGTAAAACATTTCTGCATGTGAAATGACCAAAAAGTACCCAGAAATCACATACTACTGAATCCAAACAATCTTAGGCAGTGCTTCCCTGGGCTGCTTCATGGAACTTCAGTTTGGGATCTGAACACACAACAGGAACACCTGTACTGTACACGCCAGCACACCATGCAGTGCCCACGAATGCCTTGGCTTAGGTTTCAGACTACTGAATGTTATGAGTTACACAGTTTTTACTACACAAACAAATTTTTATGCTCTTATAGAAGCATAAGGCTCCCAACATTTTTAAAGAAAGACTTCCAATATTTTCCTGCCATCACTCTTCAAGAACTTTCAAATGAGAGCATCTTTGGGACATTTCATTATAATACTGATTTTTAAGCCTCTCTGTTTGGGTAAGTATGGTGGAAGAGACCTTTAATCCCAGCACACACAGGCAGGCAGATCTCTATAAGTTAAAGGCCAGAGTGGTCTACATACTGAGTTCCAGAATAGCCATGTCTATGTAGAGACCTTGTCTCAAAACAAACAAAAAACCAAAGAACCCTGCTATTTGAGGGTTTGACAGAACTTCCAATAATTTCTGAAATGGCCCTAAACATACTTCTAATCTTACATTAGGCATTTATTCAAAGTGTTAAACTTAGCATTGGCAATTATAAAATCAAGTGATCAAGTATGAAAAATGTTGTTAATGTCAGCCTGCAGAATAAAATCTGTAGTCAAGGTTTAATTTGTATGTAAAGATAAACAAGCACATTACCAATAAATAATAAAACCATATGTATACCAAAGAATAGTTTTTAAAATAATTTATAATTTATTATTGGTAAATGTTTGATTTATATTTCTATTATTCTACTTCTATTGAAGAATAGGAATAGAATAGGAACAGGCTGTTCTCTGGTTCCAGTTCATGGGTTGTTCTCTGGTGAAAGGGTTATAAGAAGAAAGAGTTTAAGAAGGCCTGGTCTGAGGCAGGATATAAATTTACATTTGGTAAATGGCCTGAGTTCTCCTGCCATCCTAGAGAACATTCAATCTCATTCATGTGCAGTACCAGCCTAGCGGTGTTCGAGGTAAGGGGGAGGGGTGATTATGGCTCTTGGAGTCAACCTGAGCCTCTAGTCATCTCCCTGACAGTCTCCTCACTTTGGAAAACTGGGATTGCTTTCCCTTGCACTGTCAGTTCTCCAAAATCCACTGTTCCATGCAGAAGGTAAATGAGACTCCAGAGGCTATCTCATGTTACATGCATCACGGCGTCAATAAAACTCGGTTCTCTCTTACTAATTCGCTTTTTGTTCTTCAGAGTCTGGTCCTAACTATACATTTGTGAAGTTAGGGAGGAAAATAATTTTTCTCACCTTCAATGTAATGGTAATCTTAGAATCAAGATTGGACAGAAACAGTAAATACAGGAAGCGGGTGATCAAAAATGGAAGAATAAGGAATGACATCAATCCAAAGCCAGGCATCTTCTCTTATCTTTCATTTGAGGAGTTTTAAAGTTTACTTTTGAGTATGTGACCCATTTTGAGTTAACTTTCACAGTTGATACAGCATAAAGTAAAGCTCACTTTGGAGGCAGAATGTTCCTTCATTGAACTGACTTCTGATGGCTGCTGGGATCACTTCTCTAGGTATGTGTGGTCTATTTCTAGTCTCTCTTCTGTTCCACTTAGCTGTCTTTATTTGCATCTATACCACAAGCTTTTGATCAGCAGTTCTATGCAGAGCTTCACTTTGTCCAAACTCTCTACCTGGCTGTTTTTCAAATCAGGCCTGGTTTTTCTATGCTACATCCTCTATATTTCCATGTGAATTCATTAATCTGCTCATCTACTTCTACAAAAAGAGCTTGTGGGGATTTTTACTAGGTAAGAAAGAATAGCTTAAGATCACAGCCTGGCAACATGCAATAATGGTGCATCTTTAAGTTTCCTTGGGCTGTCTTACTTCAACCAGGAAGGTTCTGTGGTATACAGCATACACATCATTCACATCTCTTTTCTGAGATAGCTTTAAGACTGCATATTCTTCTTGTAGGTTTCTAGGACCCTCTGGACCCTTCCATCTCTCCGTTCTCCCATGTCTAAAGTCCCAATAGGATGTCCTCCCCTCTGTCCCATTTTCTTGTTAAGTGAAGACTTTCATGGGACATGCCCCTTGGGCTAGTGTCTAGAAATAAGTGAGTATATACCATTTGACTCTTTCTGCTTCTGGGTGAACTCACTCATTATGATCATTTCTAGTTTAATCCATTTGTCCACAAATTTCGGGAATTCCTTGTTTTTAATAGCTGAGTAGTATTCCATAGTATAAATGTACCACAGTTTCTTTATCCATTCTTCTACTGAGGGACATTTAGGCTGTTTCCATGTTCTGCTGCTATTATGAATAAGACCTCTATGAACATGGTTGAGCATATGTCCCTAATGTGTGGTGGATCATTTTCTGGGTATATTCCAAGGAGTGGAATAGCTGGGTCTTGAGGTAGTCCTATTCCCATTTTTCTGAGAAAGCACCAGATAGATGGGCAGATCTTGGCCCAGGGGTCCTGTTCAAATTATGGCACCATCCAAGGACAATAAGTGCTGTAAACTCTGAACCCTCCCCAGATCTAGCCAATGGATAGGACATTCTCCACAGTTGAGTGGAGAGTGGGGACTGACTTTCACACGAACTCTGGTGCCCCATATTTGACCACGTCTACTTGATGAGGAGACCTGGTGGCACTCAGAGGAAGGATAGCTGGCTACCAAGAAGAGACTTGATACCCTATGAGCATATACAGGGGGAAGAGGCCCCCCTCAGTCACAGTCATAGGAGAGGGGTGTAGGGGGAAAGCAGGAGGGAGGGAGGAATGGGAGGATACAATGGAAGGGATACCAATTTAGATGTAATATGAATAAATTAATAAAATATTTTTTAAAAGACTGCATATTCTAATGCCTTTTTATGCTTTCTCACTAAATGTCATAGCAAAGTTCTCATGTACTTATCCTAAGTAGTTATATCTAAATGTTATGTATTTTAAAGACAGAAATTACACTGTTTATATCTTTTGTGTGTGAAAGTTTCAAAGTTTTTGAAATTATATATGCATGTAGGTAACAGTTTTATTTGCAACTCACTTCAGAGTTAAAATAAAGGGTCTTAGAAGACAGTTATCAAGTAGCAGAGAATGCAGCTCTTGCAGATCTTAATAACTACTGCTCCCAACTGTCTTATCAGTGGCCTCTGCAGAACTGGAAGTGTCAGCCTTCACTTGGCAGGCCAGATTCTGATGGTATGAAGTAACAAAAAGCTACGGAGTGGCAAACTCATAGCTGAGCACTAGCGACAACAACGGCACCAACCTGAAAATTTAAACAGCACCAGTGAGTGAAAACACATAAAATGTACACATTTCTGTGACCTAAAGCACATTTGGTGCAGTCAGAACTCAGTTCTGGACTGTAGCATTCTGGTCACGTACTTACTGTTTCTTTGTTTTTGTTTTTTCAAGACAGGGGTTTTCTCTGTGTAGCCTTGGCTGTCCTGGATCTCACTTTGTAGACCAGGGTGGCCTCGAATACACAGAGATCTGCCTGCCCCCGCCTCCCAAGTGCTGGGACTAAAGACATGCGCCACCACACCCAGCTGTATTTACTGTTTCTATGAAACAAAACAGTTTATCTCAATTTCTTCTGTCTAGATTTTTTCTTTGTGTGTGTATGTGTGTGCTATGCCTGCAAGTGTGTGTCTGTTTGCATGTGTGTAAGTACACAAGTACATGCGTATGCATGTATATACGTGAACACGTGTATTTGGAGCAAGGTTGATACTGGTAATTTTAGTTGCTTTTCCACTTTACTCTTCTTGTGGCAAGGTCTCTAAATCAAACCCAGAGTGCATAGGGTAGTCTTGCTAGCTATCTTGCCCTGAAGAGCCCATTTCTACGTTCCAAGACTAGAATTACAACTCACCTTCCATACCCAGTCAGCATTCTGAGATTCTAAACTCTGGTAGTCTTGCTTGTATGTGAAGCAATCTGGTTCCTGAGTCATCTCCCCTGTCTTGTCTCTAGACTTCTATCACTTAAGTAACAGTTTGGAACCAGATGGCCCACAGTCATCTCACCTACTACAGAAATCTGATTCTTACAAGTACACAAGTAGAGGTCACTATTGTTCAATAACTGCAACTCTGATCTATCTTTTCATTACCCAGAATGCCTGTTTCTATGTGGACTCTGAAGTAAACAATAGGCTGTTAAGTTTTTTCCATGTGTGATAAAAGGACTCTATATTAAGTTGTGAGAATTAGTTGAAGGTTAATGAAAAGCACTTAGAATAACTTACACATGCACTTATGAAATAACTTCTATTTTATTTCTTCATTCTTGAAAATATGTGGTATTCTAGATAAAATTCATTGTTTATAATATGATTTCTCATTACTTATTTTGAAAAGAAACAGTTTGCTCTATCTGATTGAGTTATTAAAAAGCGCTGCTTTTTTGGAAGGACAAGATTTCTAAGTACCTATATTTTTTATGACATATCATTTACATAGAGGCCATTAAACTCTTGGGTAAAGACAGTATTACTGTTTACAAATTGCTTTGTGTTTTTGTGCACAGAAACATTCACACAGTGTTCTGGAATAACTGAAAAATAAAACAGGTTCTCTATGGAGAACCATGAGAACACAAGTATACCAAAATGCTGTCGCCTGCAAATGGGACTTTATCTTCTAGATTAACCACAATGTCAACGTATGTAAAGGAGATTCCTATGAGTTGGAAGACAGAACAATTATTGAACTGTATCAACTCCCTCCATCTTGCACAGGGTTAAGAACAAGAGGCAGAAGCAGTGGGCTTCACATGTGCATGAAAATCATCTGTGGAGCTTACTATTAAACTAAGCCTCCTGCTGCATGCTCTGAGATGCTGATACCAACACCCAGTTTTAACATTTCTCAGGCTGTTCTGATGCAAATGGAATCTATCCCTAAGACAAAAAGCAAAATCCCTGTGAGAACATTGCACTTAAACTAATAACGACTGAAGAAAGATGTTCACTGCTAAGCCGGGCGTGGTGGCGCACGCCTTTAATCCCAGCACTCGGGAGGCAGAGGCAGGCGGATCGCTGTGAGTTCGAGGCCAGCCTGGTCTACAAAGCGAGTCCAGGACAGCCAAGGCTACACAGAGAAACCCTGTCTCAAAAAACCAAAAAAAAAAAAAAAAAAAAAAAAAAAAAAAAAAAAAAAAAAAAAAAAGATGTTCACTGCTATGCTTGAATAAAGCCCTTTACCTAAGGAAAAAGTGTTCCATGCTTTCCTCCACAATCCCAAGAGTGGGCTACACCTAGGGACATGAATCTGAGAGTGATGCCAGTTATTTTAAAACAGTGAAGGCTTCTTCTCTATCTGAAGTATATAATATGATGAAACCCTTAGAAAACAAAGGTAAAGGATTCAATATAGTCCTTGGGAGACAAAAACTACACATTTCAGAACTTCAAATCATTGGAGTTAATATAATTTCACACTTCTTATTCCCAGAAGTGTAAAGAGAGCCTTGATATACTTAAATACATGGATGAACTTACCCTTCTGTTCCCACAGCTAAATTGCGGTCTTGCTAGGCCAATGCAGTGAACATAATGTAGCAAATTGCTGGTCTTAACCAACTACCAGCTGACTACCTGAGTTTACCTAGTACTTACAGAGACAAAATACACCAGAGATGGTCTGGCATCCTACCCCACAACTACTGAGGCAGAATTTGGGAGCATTAGTCCGAGGACTCAGTGATTCTTATGCACAATAAAGCTGACACATCAGAGCCAAAAATAGTGTGGAAAGAGCAACTGGCAGCAGAAGAGCAGTAAGACCGTAATTGTTAAGACAGCCCTGCAAGCATCACTAAGCACCTAAAGTGATGGCTAAGCCTTCACACCCGACTGCTGTCAATCAAGAACAAGAAGCTTAGCAGAAGAACACATAAAGCTGGTGGGAATGTGGGGCGGTCCAGCCACTCTGGAGACACTGGTCATTCCTTAAAAAGCTAAATACACTCTTATGTGATCCTATAACCACACTGCTTGGTGATCTAACCAAAGGGCCTGAAAGCTTAAAATCTATGCAACACCTACAAGCGGACATAAAAGCAGCTTTACTCATACTGGCCAGAACACAGAAGCAGCAAGGTGTCCTTCAGTAGGTGAATAAAACATAAACTATGACAAATCCATAATGCTGAATAACAGAGAATGTTTCTTTTTTGAAGAACACAATAAACAAATAAACTGCAGAGCATGAGAATACAAGAAGTACTATGTGCATGAATTCTATGAAATCATAGAAAATGGTTATGAATTCTAGGATTCTAATGACCAGCATGCTCGAATATGCAAGACTATGAGACAGGAGAAGATGTTTGTTTACCAGGGCTTCAAAGGAGGAAGTAATAAGTGACATATACAAAAGGTGTATAGGATAAGTAAACTATTCTATAGGAAACTATAATGACCAATATATATGCTTTGTCAAAACTCACAGAATATACACCAACACTATACACCCTAATTTAAACACTGGATTATAGCTAAAATAGTATATCAATATTAGTTCATTAATTATAATATAAACCAAGTCAAAACTGGTCTTCAGTTGTTGATGGGCAGGAACTAAGATTGTCCTCTTATCTCTGTCCAGCCTGAACATCACCTCAGACCACTTTCTAGAAAGAATGCTTATTGCATGCTGTAGGTTATCTCTGCAAACAGCTGCAAATTGGCAAACGGCTGTGCTTGCCATTTAGTGAACGCACTATAAACCACAATTAAGTAACAAGAAAATTATGGGGTAAATGATTAGGTGAAACTCTAAACTCTAAAAATCAAGTCTAGTTGTTTTTAATAAATGGAAATAAGACAATTTCATCACACAGCAATTGCATAGCTAGGTCACAGTAATTACAAGGACAGACTTGCTTGTGAAAATCAATCCTGTCATGTCATGTGGTCAGAAAGGAGACAAGACACAAGTGGGACCCTGACAAAAAGAGAAAAGTTCATGAAGCCGAGCAGTGCTTCTGAAATGTGTGGACATTTTAGAGAGGTCCCCAGCAGTTTCAGAGAATGATACCCTCGTAGACTCTGTCTTCAGACTGGGAAGTGGCCTTGTTCCTCTCTGCCCATCTTCTGAGTCATCTGCACATGGTGACCAAGATTCCTATGAAAACCCGAATTACAGTCACCCTATGCCAAGCAAGGCCTTCACTTGCTGTGTGCCTCTACCATGCAAGCTGTCACACAATCCCTTCTGTAGGATGTGCTGACAGACTCCATGTGCACAGGCAGCATGTAATCACAGGCCGGCTGAGATGCTCATGCATAGCCATTCTCTCTGACAAAGACATCAGCAGCTCACCTAGCACTGCTTCAGGAATCTCTGCAAGATTTTCAGAGAACCTAGCTGAGTCTACAACTCTCATTCACAGGAAACACTAAAGAGGGTGTTTGTCCTCTGTGCCATGTCAATAACAGAACAAACATACATGTGTGCGTGCACACACACACTACTGTTTAACTTCTGAATTTGTATCACCTATCTATGCCAAAATGTATGACATACAAGGACCTTCAGCATAATTTACACTATGTAATTAGAGAAATTTAAAACTCTTAATATTGACTTTCTAAAAAGGGTGGGTGACATGAACGTGCTCTATAAGGAATGTGTTCCTCTAATACTCTAAACTGTTAAGTGATTTTAAAGATTATAAAAATTGGGTGGGTTTTGCTGAACACACTTAACTATATACAATAAGGCCCACTCCCGGCTACTACTCTACTAAGCTGAAGTAGCTGCTACCTCTACTGAGACCTATACACCTCAGGGAGCAGGGAGCAGGGAGAAAGAGCTTGGCAGAAGGAAACTCCTGAGTATACAACACATTACTCTTATATCAAAGCCAGCACACAGTGACAGCAATGCTCCAGTAAACGGGTGTCGGCCCAGGGCGCTACTGGCCAACCATGACTGTAGTTCTTGCTGGTTGAACAGGAAAGATGTTTCTAGGGCATAAAAACTGAAGTAGAAAGTTCATAAAAGTGGAGAGTCAATCTAGAAACCATATTTGGTGCTCTTCAGGCAATGGGATATAAACTTGAATCTGAGTCTTGGCTCTACTCATCCTTCACCCTAGCTCCTAACTGACCCTCTCAAAAGCTATCTTGTCTCTATAACAGTGGGAGGTAATAACTACGTGGAAGGCTTTTTAATTAAAAAATCTGTGTAAGAAATGCTAAGTAACACTTTCCTCAAAGATGTCCAACACATTTTCCCACTCACATTCCTCTATGCAGTTGGCCACATGCACTCTTACTGGTGCAGAAACAGCAAGAAATAATGAGCTGAGTGGAGCCTGTTCTTAAAATACTGAGCTCCTTTTTAAAAAGTTTTGACAGTGACATTTGAAGATATGTTCTTGGTTTTATGGATACCTCATAGACTGTAGCCCTTAAGAGGAAATTTCAATGTCATCTACAGACTCAGCTGCTTTCCTGAGGCCAAGGAAAATGAAAAATCCACATTTATAAGATTTATATTGTCAAATGCAAATCTCTCTTTCTATTTTTCCTGAGCACAATGGCACATACTTTTTATCCCAGCATTTGGGATGCAGAAACAGGCAGATCTCTATGAGTTCAATGCCAACCAGGTCTATATAGTTAGTTCCCAACAGACAAGGCTACTTCACTATATAGAGAGACCCTGCCTCAAATATAGCAAACAAATAAACAACTTTATTTTAAATAATATACTTTAATAATAAATTAAATTTATTAGTTTTAAGCTAGGTAATGTATAGTAATTTTGTATATTTTTATTAAAAGATATATATTTATATATACATACATACACATACATACATACACAGGCTATATTTGAATGTATGAATATAGGTGCCCACAGAGTTCAGAAAAGGACACTAGATCCAGTAAAGCTGGAATTACAGGTGACTGAAAGCTACCAGATGTGAGTGATAGGAACTAAACTTGGATCTCTATAAGAGCAGTATGTGCTCTTAACTACTGATCCATCTCTTTGGTCTCCTCTAGTGACTTTAAAAAGAATTAGCCTGATGGACTAATCAATGAAGGTCTTAATGAAATAGAAGAGTAGTCTATGCCTACACTACTCAACAAGTATTTACTATATAAATGAGGAAAGCTGCTACTATTATAATCATATAATCGAGACGTTGAAACAGAATATGAGAATTATAAGCAGAACCTCCGATTTTAATAGGAAATTTAAGTCCAAAGGACACAAACAGCACATCTAAGGCTATAGAGCAGAAAGCTGATGGGAATGCGAAGACCAAACCTTGATTAATTTTAAAGCCAATTTGGTTTACTTCTTTTTTGGTCACTTCTTTTTTTTAGCATTGACTTATTTGAGCCATACTCAACATGCACGTGAATGCACGTTGGAGCATCTGGGTGGAAGGCAGGTCAACTCTGGAGAGTTGCTTCTCTCCTCCACTATGCAAACCCCAGGGATTGAACTTGGGCTGTTAAGTTTGGCAGTAGATACCTTTCCTCCTAAGTCATTTCACTGGGCCAAGAACTGACCCCTTAATAGAAAAAAATGATACCCTAGTCTCCTACTCAGTTTTATATTTTATCAAAAGCATTTATTACTCAGAGCACTGAGGAAATTAGAAGAATATTCTAATTACACAAACAAGGTGTGCAGCAACATGACAATGATTGGTTTCTGATCTTAAGAAATTAAACTGCTATCTATACCTTAAAAAATGAGAACACTAAAATTTTCAAATAAAAGCATTTAAACTTTCAACATTAGTATTAATAATTATTGAGAAAAATAGATTTAAGCCTAAAAAGAGCACTTAACATTTCTGTCTTTACACAATTAACCTTGACGACAAATCTATGAGGTAAAATACAGTCCTGTGGTCTCCATTTGATAAGACACAGCATAAAAAATATGCCCAAGATAGCACAAAACAAAAGTCAAGCTGATTGGCATCGGAGCTCATCTAATAATATTTTCTAAATATGCACATTTCATATAAAGCTAATAATCAGAATTTTTAAATAGGTAAAGCTTAAAATAGTTACAAAATAGCTAACAAATTTCATGTCTATAATACATTTTATATGTTTTTGTAACAGTTTTATAGAGAAACTATAACTACCAGCAACAAGACCCCTGCACAGCAAAGTAAAACCCACAGTGGCTCAGTGGATAAGAGCACTGCCTGCTCTTCCAAAGGTCCTAAGTTCAATTCCCAGCAACCACATGACCACATAGTAGCTCACAGACATCTGTAATGTGATGTGATGGCCTCTTCTGGCCTGCAGGTGTACATGCAGGCAGAACATTGTATAATAATAATAATAAATGAATCTTTAAAAGAAAAATCCACAGGGTACAGATAAAGATTATAATTTTAAGACATTTCAAAAACTAGTCTATATAGTTTTAGTTAGTTAGGTTGTTTGTTCGTTTGTTATGTTTTGTTTTTTGTTTTTCGAGACAGAGTTTCTCTGTGTAGCCTTGGCTGTCTTAGACTCACTTTGTAGACCAGGCTGGCCTCGAACTCACAGTGATCTACCTGCCTCTGCCTCCCAAGTGATGGGATTAAAGGCATGTGCCACCACGCCCAGCTACTCTATGTAGTTTTAAAAGATAAGGTCATATAAATATCAGTGTAAGGTCATTAGATGCTATTTTGATGAAGCAGCCAAGTGGTTAAAAGCTGGAAACTGCTAATAGAAGCCACTGTCAAGTCTCAAACTGTTGAAACATATATGGAAAAGATAAATGAGACAGCTTCTAATTCTACTGGTCTGTCTGTCATCAGCACACTATAATAACTAATTTTTTTATAGAAAGAATTGATCAAGCTGAGAAAATTCGAATGGAAAATGTGAATCAGTATTTCAAACAGAATTAAGGCAGATCAATAGTTCTGATCACCTGGAAAGTGGTCCTCAAGCCTGAAACTCCCCATTCTGGCTCTAGCCAGCTCAGAGGAGGGGAAGAAAAGTCAGCATGGTACAACCAGATGTAGGAGTCAAGGCTACCACCATCATCACCCATATCTTTCAACCACTGCAAACAACATTTCTGATGATGTCTCTGGGCACATTTTGTAATCAGCAACACTAAGGGAGCATATACAAAATGTTCTTTGAGCTTTTTCACATCCAGTTTTTTTGTGGCTTACCTGAAATCCATGCTTGCCTCTCCACCATGTACTTAACACTTTGGGAGGCATGTCAATAACAGAAACGATGTCTCCCACCTACGAGAATTAAAATTTTAGGTAAAACATTTTTGCATAAATTTTAAACCAATTCTTACATCTATAATTAAGATATGAATTGTATAAAAGATCAAAGCACTATTGTATACTTTAATAAATTCTGGGAAAACATATTGACTTTTAAAAATAATTTTAATAAGCCGGGTGCAGCAGCACACTCCTGCAATCCCAGCACTCAAGGAGGCAGAGGTAGGCAGATCTCTGCGAGTTCAAGGCCAGCCTGGTCTACGAAGCAAGGCCAGGACATCCAGAGCTACACAAAGAAACCCTGCCTCGAAATAACAACAACAACAACAACAATTATTGTTATTATAATTTTTAATTACTATTATTTTTTTATTTTAATAGTCTTACCTTTTACTAAAGGGTATTATACTGAAAGCTAAATAGCACAAAACTGACCAGCTAACACATATACAGTAACTTCAAAACACTATATTTGAACGGAATATTTTTTTAAATATTTATTTACTTTTCTGCATATGAGTGTGTTGCATGTATGAAAACCCTGTGTGTATCAATCAGGTACCTAGAGAGATCAGAAGAAGACACTAGATCCCCTGGAACTGGAACTCTGGATGTTCTTAACTGTCTATGGGATCTGAAAACTGAACTGGACCTTGTAAAAGCAACGTGTGTTCTTGGCTGCTGTGTCACCTCTCTAGCCCAAGTATAACATACTTTTAAAGCCAGGTATCACTCCATCACCATCACTTCTGTTACAACAGCTGCCAACCCAGGTGCTTTTGCTTTACCACGTGCAGTGTAAACTTTGTATGATTTTCTTTTATGATGCTGGTGAACACTGACAGCCATGTGATCAGAGGCAAGGAACATATACTCTAATTCTAGAGAGTAAAGCCAAGAGACTTGGGTTATGTATATCAATTCATTTCCAAGTCAACTGTACTTTCATTTTACTGAGACATCAGTTAAGGAGCTTTTGAACTTTATTCCTGCTGTTACCAAAGCCATCTTTAAAAAATGCTTTAAAAAATAGCATTAAATGCACACATTTAGAGGAGAATCTTTATTATTTTTAATACTTTTATTTCATTACATGTGTATAAAACAAACTACACACAGCAGGGAGAACCATGTGACAATCATGAGAATAACGAGTTCTATATATGTTACATTCATAGTGACTTGGCCATCTGCATTCGTCTCGTTTGAAGTAAGCGTCTTTCCTGTCTTGTTGGGTCTAGATTTCCGAATGAGATTCAGTATCTATCCTATCTCAACTCAAATAGCTTACCTTCTTTATCTTGATCTAAAATGAGAATCTTTAAATACTGATTACCATGTGCATACAAGCACAACACAAAGTACCTGACCATATCTTATTTAATCACATAGGAAGAAGCTTGAGATGAGATCATAGTAAACGTAAAGCCTGATAACGTCAATATTTGTGGATGATACTTATCGCCACTAAAGAATAAGATTTCTTCAGTGTGAAAGGTAAATGTCTAAGTTTATAGAAATGAACAAAATCATAAACACAGAAATTTTCAATTATATATTTAAGAGAACCTATATTCTTTATTTAAAAAAATACACATATGGGCAGGACTGATTGGACTTAACCTGTTACTGCAAAAGGAAAGTGTTAGGGAAGAGCTGAGGAGGGGGTAAAGGAAAGAAATGGAGGCGGACAAGATCATAATTATTTGTATACATGTATGAAATTCTCAGAGAATCTTTAAAATAAATAAAAATCTTTTAAACAATAATAAACTTCAAAAAATATTTATTAAGTATTGAAATGATGATGTATGAAATGATCATGGCTTTTTATTTTTATCATTATGCTTAATGATATAACTTGTAATGAAACATCCAAAATTAATTTTATCTATCTATCTATCTACCCACCTATCTATCTATATATTTATTGAAAGAAGGTCCACTAATTAGCCCTAAATGTAGAATTCATTACTTATTTGTTTATTTTATTGGGAGAAAGTCTCACTAAGTAGCTCTAAATGTAGAATTCACTGCATCGACAGTCTGGCCTCAAACTCAGAGACCTGCCGTCTGCCTCCTAAGTGCTGGGACCAAAGGCATGTGCCACAATGCCTGGCATAAAAATTAATTTCTTAACAGAGATTTATCTTATGACAAAGTATTATTTTTCTGACAGATAAATTCCAAAGTAAAAATCAAAATAAAGAAAGAGAAATGCTGATGGCTAGCAGGGCTAAGAACACAAGAGCACTGTTACTACTACAGCTCGTGTTCAGGAATCTGTCTTTTTGTTTACACTAATTTCTTGGATTACAAATACCAAATCTTCAAAGTTGTGTTGGTTAAGAGTCATGGCATATTTAATATGAGAACAGTTGTTATTCTATGCTATAAAACTGTTACCCTGTTCTTCTTGTATTGCACAATCAGCACACATTTTCTGATTACTTATTATACACCAAGAACTATCATAAATATAGAGAATTAAAATGAAAATCACACAGATATGTTTCATCCCTCAGCATGATCAAACTTTGCATTCTCATGGTAACATCTTGAGTTAGATGTTCTGTTTCTTTTTTTCAATTTTTATTAGCTCATATTTGCTGTACAAAATAACATGTTTCATTAAATATTTTACATGTATACTCTGTCTTCTGGTCATATTCCTCTTACACTACCATCTCTTACCCTATCCCCAACTGGTTCCCTTCCCTCCACTTTTGTATTTGATAGATGATGGGCAGACATTTAATTCTAGATTCCATATATGAAAGAAAATATGTGAGATATTCCTCTTTCTAAGTCTGGCTTATTTCACTTAAAATGTTGGTTTCCAGTTCCCTCCATTAACCTGAAAATGACATAATATTGTTCTTCATAGCTGAATACAGCTGAATTGTGCACATATAAATTTTCCTTCTCCATTCATCTGCTGATGGATAGATAGACTGATTCCATAACTTGGTTACTGTGACTGAAGTTGCAATAAGTGGATATTATATTACATAAAAAACTGTTAGCATATATGTAGTCTCATTATCGGTCAATATGTATTTTCAGAGGAAAAAAATTAACCTTATCCTTTTGCATATGATAGCAAGAAATACTCATTTTACTCTTAAGTTTCTCCTTTTATCACTCAGCTTCCCAATAAACCCTAGACATTGTGCTTGCTGAGAGGGACAAGAAGACAGCCATGACTGTATGTCAGTGATATGATGAGAGCCACTCTGAACTGCATCCGACCCTCCTTTGGAGTATCTGATTCCATGGAGATAGACCAAGGATGACTTCCTTGGGAGGCACTGACACTGAAAACTGAAGAATGATTATATTCAATTAGTTAAACAAAATTAGAAAGTCTTCTAAGCTGAAAGATAAAAAACCCAAAAAAATCTTGTGACTTTATTTTTTTTATTAAGTGAATTATTAAAACAGCTGGAGACAAGCTATAAACGCAGCAAGGGCCAGAGAGCAATGAGCACTCTCTGGTTATTTACCTCCAAGGTCAGCTCGTCAGGAGCCCGAGCAGTGTACCGCTTGATCACATGGGCAGCACCAACAGCAGGAGTGTTGATAGATGACTCCTCGTGAACTAGAAGATGGTTTCCCTTATTGTCAATCTACAATAAAAGCCAAGTACCAGAGAATGTTCAAAGACACAGGACTTATCTATCCATAAATGAAAATTCAATTTAGAGAGATAAGTACCAAAAGTTTTTAAAAAAGAAAACAAAAACCAAAAAAACTGCCATTTATGGGGGCGTAGCAAGACAGCTCAGCAGATAAACACACTTGCCAAAAAGCCTGATCAGGTTATGTTTGATCCCTTCGGGCCCACATGGTGGAAAAGAGAAGCAACCTCTGTAAGTCTACTTTCCACAGAGGCTCTGTGGCATGTGTATGCCCCATCCCAAAATGTAACAAAATCCTTAAAACCCTATCACGTACTAGGTAGCTAATATAAGGCAGTACATGTACTGTGCATGTAATGTATAAATTTAATTTAATTCTTATAATGCCAAAATACACTATCATTACCTTCATTTGAAGGTGAAAATGAAAAACTGGAGAAAGTTATGTAATTAAACTGTTTTTCTAAGATCATTCAACCAATAATGTCAAAGTCATGCTTTTAGTGCAAACAAGCTGGCTCCCTCTTATCCTTCCTTGTAGTGTCTCAATTTTTACTGGGAGAAACTAATTTATATAACAATTAAAATTTTAATTTAATAATTAATAATTAATTTTTTAATTAAAGAGAAAGATTTAATACCAAAATATCAGATGTGATGCTGGAGAGATGGCTCAGTATTTAGGAGCACTGGCTGTTCATGCTGTGTGTAACGTTAGGTCCAGGGCATCTGAAGCCCTCTTCTGGCCATTTCGGGCACCAGGCACATAAAGAGCACACAAACATACATGCCAGCAAAACACCCATACACATTCAAATGAAAAAAACATCAGTCACTAATACTCCTAGAACATACTTTGCTTTTTTATTTGTGAAACTCATCCACTATCAAATTACTAGCAAATTCCTTAAGTAAATAACTTTAGAATAAATTTCAGAGATGATCCGACAGATACCTCCATCCAGGTGAGTGCCGGCCCGCAGTTGATCTTGTTACCGGCGATAGTTGAAAGGCGTGACAGGTAAGCTGTGAGCATCTGAGTCACCGACTGAAAAGAGAGACTCGCGGTAACAGGGGGCAAGCAGCTCTGCTTCAGACAATCATGCAAACTGACAATTATGAAAGAAAAACACTGCAGATCTTCAGGCCTGTAAGAATTACACCGGTAGGCGTGGTAGCACACCTTTAACCCCATTGACACAATGGCACTTTACGGAGTAATTCAGCCACTGTCTAATATGGGATTCTTTTTTTTTTTTTTTTTTTTTTTTTTTTTTTTAAGCTTTTAACACCTCATTCATCATCAAGGGCCATATTCCATAGCTTCTAATTTTATGACTTTCTTTTTGTATTTCGTATTGAAAACACAAAAGGAGTTTATTAAAAGCTACATCTGTGGATTTTCTGCCAAACTTTCTCCATACTCCTGGGATCCTACACCACAGTATAGCTCGGTGTTCTGGGAGACGACGATCTGCGGCAGAACCAAGTCTTTCCCGCCTGCTCACCCTCTCCCTCCTGACCACAGGCAACGTGAACAGACAAGCTCCTGCTCCTGACACTACCACGCTTTCCTTCCTGATGGCTGACATTTCCCGCCAAGTAGACCGAATCTCTCTGGAAATGTAAGGCAAAATAGTTCCTTTCTTCAGAAGTTGGGGTTGTTGTTTAATGTGTTTTTTTGTTTTGTTTTGTTTTTTGGGGGAGGGTAAGTGGTGTGGTTGTTTTTGTTGTTTTGGTCAGGAAAGAGAACAGAGTCACAGATTTGTACCAAAAGTGGAGTTCTTGCTATGCTAAATCTGATCTTCCGGGATTTTTTTAAAGACTTTGGAACAGGTTCTAAGAGGAATGTGGTTTAATGGGAGGATACAAGGGATGGGATAACAACTGAGATGTAATATGAATAAACTAATAAAATACATATTTTAAAAAAGAGTTTGGAAATTTGGGGGAGGAAAGTCTCAGAATGCCAAAGCAGAGCTGACCTAGCCACTCTGGTAGGAGTCTGAAGGTCAGCATGTGGAGGACAATGTAGAACGGGCAGGGCTAGCCCAGGAGGACTCACAGAGGAGTCTAGGAGAACTGGACGAGAGGCCATTCAGGGTATACTCCTTCAAAGAGTCCAGATATGCTCTACCCGTGTCTCCAGCACTAGAGGCTGAGTTCAAAGGCAATGGCCTTTTTGATGGCAGGGGAAATATCAGGCAAGCCAACATTTGAGGCTGTGCTGGAATTATTGCTCATTCAGATCTACAACGTCAGACAGTAATAGGTAGAACACAAAGAAACTGAATAATGTAGACACCCAATGAAAGCTGTGTGAGCAAGCTTAAAGCTGTTTAAAAAGGAAAAGGTGAGTATAAACAGCAACGATCTATAACTGATGAGGGAGATACCACCATTAAAGAGAAACCTTCTATTCCCACACAATAGGAAAGTATACTGAGGGCAAGATCCTACGCACCAAAGGTACTGTAACTGTGAACATGCTAATTTATTAGAAAGTAAAGAGCCTAAGCGCGAAACACCAGTGGAGTTTCTGACTCACGGAAAGCAACTGACTAGAAAGTGCTTCCCCAGATGAGCACACAGAAGCTGCTAAACTGTGCTGCTCAACATGCATAAACCAATCTCCAACCAACCAGGAACCTTCCTCCTTGGTGGCTAACTTTCATAGCACTGGAAAGTGCTATGCAAGCTTGAGGTAGAGTGTGAGATTAATGGAGAAAAGATATTACTGGTCTTACTCAGAGCTGGGCTTTGCATGTTACAATACCTACACGCCAGGTAAGAAGCGCCCACTTGTCCAATAGGGATAAAACTGATATGGGATAACTAAGCACTTTCCAATTGGATTTGATGTCTTCTCCACGGGAGGAATTTGATGTCTGGTAGAGCAATTCTGTATCAAAAGTTCACATATGGCTTCTATAGTCATAGGCCCTAAGACAGAGTGTGTTATAGTTATCTTGCCAAACGGCCATGATATCTGTCAAACTGCCTATGTGAACATCCATAGGTGGGAGGCACTGCTCTCTCTCATCATTGCTTACAGAAGCTTTGCAGGGGCCAGTGGGCAGCAGTCAATGCAGACAGTGTCTAAGTGTTAAGAAGAAGCATCAGATTGTTCAGCACTCAGGGAGACATTTTCATCAAGTCCTCCTACCCGATGCCCTTGAAGAGTCAGAGAAAGGCTTGGAAGGGGAAACAGACAGTTTATGTGCTAGAGGAGAGGGAGAAGGGCTATGAAATACTGTCTTCTAGATATGAAATGGCTATTGCACTCATCACACTAGCTATGGTCACTTGCACAAGACCCACACAAAATCAACCCACCCAAAACTGCAGCATAGATCAGGAGACAATGTCCAGGCCCGACTCTTTACTGAGGAATAGCTGGCCGATAGTAGACTTAGGGGCACAGGGAGAACCACTCTGCCTGGAGGATGTGGCCACTGGTAGGTTTCCAGTGCTACAGTGAGTGGCCACATACCCACACACACACAGGCAGCACTAAGTGGACTTAGTGGGCTGTCAAAAGAAGACATGGAGGGGATTATTTTGGAGGCTATAAGGAAGGTAGAAGGGGAAATAAAGCCTATGTATTTATTCTACTGTATACATGTATGAAATTCTCAAAGAAGTTTTTAAATTTTTACATAACACCACCGAAAAGAAAACTACAACCAAGAGAGCCAAGTTCCACCTGAAGAGGCAGCAGAACATGTCAAGAGTCGTCTACATGGTGCTAATTTTTCAGGCATGAATGATGAAAGATTGAAGAATTTACAGTATGGCTCCACCGTTCCTAAGAGTCATGAAGCCAAATGAGTGGCAGGGTCAGACTGCCTGAAGAGGCACCAAGAGGTCATTGTGTGAGGCTATGAAAGTGACATGTGAGCTGCAATATATGTTGAGAAGCCAGAACCATGGGATGTCCACTTAAGAAAGCTGCATTCATGAAGCAAAGCCAGGTCAAGAGAAACGAGATGCCTGCTGTAGGCAGAAGAGCTGGAGGGGTGGCCCTGCCTAAGTCCTTTATAACTAAGGCGATCCCATTACCAGTCTCAGGTGCCAGACACTGAGCTTTTGGGATTTCCCTGCAGGTTTTGTTCTTTCTTTAGTCAAGTCTTTCTTTGCTCTGTCCCATTCCTCCTGGGAGCTACTCTGTGACATTATTTTTTGGAATTATGTCAATTCAAGTTTTAATTATACAGGGCATCACACTTAAGAGAATGCCCTGAGTTTCAGAAAAACAAAAACTGGGCTTTTGAAAAATATTGGTACTGTGAAAGGCTATAGGAACTTCTGAAGATGGACCAAATGCATTTTGCACTGAGAGATGACTGTAAAACTATGGGGCCAAGAACAGAGTGTCGTTGGCTTGAATGTAAACTATCTCCCACTGTCTAATGTGTTTCAAAACTTGATTCACAGAAGGTGGTGAGGTCTGGAAAGGCTGTGAACCCTTCAGGAAGTGCTGCCTTGATGAACAAAACAGGTCACTGGGGACGGGCCTAGAGGCTTCTTCATAGCCCAGATCTACTTCCTGTTCACCCTTTGATGCAATGTGACAGGCTGGCCTCCTGTTCCTGCCACCATGATTTCTCCGCCTTGCTGCCATGTCTCCTTGACATGACATACTGAGTGTCTCTGATAGAGGAAGCCTAAGTAAACCCTTTCTTCCTTAGGTGGCTTCAGTTAGGGTATTCTGTCACACCAACAGAAGAGTAACTGATGCGTGAGGCTTTTCACTCAGTGATAAGGTAGTGTGTAATGGACCCGTTGAAACTGAAGACATGGCTTTCTTTAGCTCTAAGAAGTTTATTATATCAATTTGTAATCATTCCCTTATACCCTATCTCCTCCTATAATTCCTATGAGTAAGGACTGCTCTGTACCTACTGTCTACAGTTCCAGATACCCTCTCACAACTTCTCTTGACTTCCTGCCCCTTTCAGGGCCTATGAGGTTATGATGTGGTGGCCCAGATCACTAATTTTCCGTAGCCGTCTCCTTTATGTATGCAGTCCAGTTATTCAAGTCTGCTATTATTAATGTACATGGTGTTTTATTTCTAAGATCTGATTATTTTATTTTACAAAAATAAGCTCTTGTTTCTTGGGCTTCTTCTCCCTTAGGAGGAAATAATCTTACTTCTAAAGGCCTTCTGCAGTGTCCTCAGTTATTTGTTTACTCAGTTTTTATGTGTAAGATTTCTACTTACCCTGTTCTACAGTCATCCTATACAAGGTTTATGGCTATTTTTCATTTTCCCATAAAATGTATCTCATTTACTTTCAAATATTACTCCTGCTTTTTAAAATTCTAATTGTACTTTCTATTATGGGCATGATAAAGAATTTCTTCTCTATACAAATGGTTAAAATTATTTTATGTTTTTAGAAATGAAGTGAAATGAGTACCGGGCACAGCCTGCCATCAAAACAAGCCCAACCGCACTGCTTCCGCATACACTGCACTCCTAATGAACTCTTTTCATGGCTTTGGCTTTCACATTTTCATATTCCTTAGAAGAATCTGCTAATACATATTGGCTATGTACATTATCATTATAAGGCTTCCCACTCTTATATAATATTCACTGACACTTGTTTATTTATGAACATCTTAGCAGTCTCTCTTCTGAAATAAGCAATCCCAGGAATGATCATAGGTGCTCTTCTGTTCCACACAGACCAAAACTTTGGCTAATTCATGTCTTATTATTTCCTCAGGGTTCTAAACGATTACCTCAGGACTGTCCTTCAGGATGTCAGACCGGGGAAGCTCTGAGAGCTGGGAGAATCGTCGGTCATAAATGCAGAGATGAAGATGTTTATCAAGTACCCGAAAATCTTCGTAACTTCTTTTAACAATCCAACTTTTGCCCTGTGAGTCAAGAACAAAATTCCAGTAAGTTTGTTTTTCTTCAAAATGCTTAAGAATCATGCCTTTACTTTCTAATGGTATCTTATTCATAAAGTTGTATATTTCCTAAATAGGAGTTTCTATTAACTTAAAGATAAGTAGTTCAGCTCCAAACACTCCAGTAAATTATATAATGAAGGATCAATATTTTAAAAATAAGATGGAACTCTATTTATCCTCTCCTTACTATTTTCCAAAGTTTACTGCTACTCATTAAAAATAACTGCTAAATAGTAAGATAGTATGCAACTCTAAATCTATAGAAAGGAGCACTGAATGACTTTAAGCAATAGACTATTTCCTGAAGTCAAATAAAAATAAAAATAATGTATTGATTAGTTAGTATGGTAGAAAAAGCAGGAGTTCCTTGAAGGAGAAAAGAAGAGAGGAGAGGAGAGGAGAGGAGAGGAGAGGAGAAAAAAAGAGGGAAGGGAGGGGAAGGGAAGGGGAGGGGAGGGGAGGGGAGAAAGAAAAGAAAAGAATGGAACCAGGAAGCAGGCATTTGGGAGAGTCAGTTTCCATATATGCCCATATAGGCTGTCAGTATCTCACCTCCAATGTAGAAAGATAAACTGGCCACATCTCTCCAGCAGTTCCCTTTCCCACTCCTCCTTTCTCACCCAACCCTAGCAATTCTCATTAATGCCTAATATTTTGAAGCATCCAATCAGAATGTATACAGTCATTTTATATATATATATATATTAATCTTAAATATCTAGAGCTCTAGACTTTTGGATAACAATGTGCTAGAAGCCAGCTGGCAAAATAAACTGCTTCCTGATAAGAACAGCCTTAGGGCTCCAGTTTCTTGGACTAGAAACCCTGCTACATTATCACCAACACCTTGTATGACTAACACTAGAAAATAAACTAAAAATCAAAACTACTAAATTACACTTCTGATGAGACATTAAATTCAAAGAGAAAAAGAGCTCAACTTAATTGCAGAATAATAATAATAATCTGATTTAAACTGGGCAGTAGCCCAAAATAAACAATTCCCAAAAGAAGTTATACAAAGAACAGGTACATGAAAAAATTATCAGTATCATTACTTAGAAGTAAAATGCAAATTAAATTTACAAAGAGGCATCACCACACTCAGGTTAGAATGCATATCACACTAAGCAGGCTAAAGGTGACAAATACTAAAGAAGACATGAGGAAAGGTAACCTTTACATGCTAGTGGTAGGAGTCTAAATTAGTCTGGCTATTATGGAAAAAGAATGGAAGTTCCTCAATTTAAAATAATTATTATAAGATCAAGCAACCCCAATACTGGGCATATATCTTAAGTAATTTATATCAATATGTCAAAGAAATACCTATATTCCTCTTTAAAGACCAACTTAAGAAAACAACCTGAATAATAGAGTATTATTCCATTATATATTCCATTATAATACACACACACACACACACACACACACACACACACACACACACACACAGTATTTAACTTCAAAAGAAAAGGCAAGTGTAACAAGGATGCTATAGACACTCAATAGCAGTTACCAGAGGCTGAATATTAGCATATGGAAAGGAAAGTACAGGAGGTACTGGTAAACCGTGTAGAGCTGTAGTTAGACAGGAGGACTAAATGGTAAGTACTAAAGGTGGAAAACATAAACTAAGAATGAAATTATGAAAATATGGTCAATCTGGTACCCTTGGGATGCTATGCAGGTATGTAAACCATATCTTTAAGAAGAACTTCAAAACACACTTTGGGGCTGGAGAATGGCTCAGAGGTTAAGAGCACTGACTGCTCTTCTGGAGGTTCTGAGTTTAATTCCCAGAAACTACATGGCGGCTCACAGTCTTCTATGTGATCTGATGCCCTCTTCTGGCCTGCAGATGTACATGCAGGCAGAGCACGATATACATAATAAATAAATAAATCTTTAAAAACACACATACAAACACACATACTTTGAGCTTTGTAATTGATCAGCCAATCTTAAGTTCCATTTTGGTGTAATATTACCAAGCACCACAAAAGTAAAAATCCCCACAAAAATCATCTTTTTTTAAGGTTAAATACTATTCCTTTGTGTGTATAATGGACATTGTATGTACACACACACATACGCATGCGCGCGCACACACACACACACACACACACAATTTTTAAAGACAGAAATGCTGGGGGGGGGGTAGTGGCAAGATAGCTCAACAGTTAATAGAACTGGCTCCTCTTCCAGAGGACCTTGATTCAATTCCTAGCACCCATGTAACAGCTCGTAACTGTCTCTCTAGTTCTAAAGGATCTCTTACATATGTTCTCTTACATATGCACACACACAGGTAAAAACAACCACACATATAAAATAAATACAATTTTTAAAAATGCAAGGTGAAAACAGATTAATCTTCCATTCAGCTGGAGACTTTACCAATCTCTGTATCCCAGTCGACAAATCTAGCCAGTAGCAGACTCAGTCACCAGAATAGATTACTTACAGATAGACTACATGCACTTCTCAGATTCACTGAACACTTAGTGCGCATTCTGGGATATAAAACATACTATATCAAATTTAAAAGGATAGGGACCATATAATGTTTGTTCTCAGGGCATTAGGAACACATGTCTAGGGGCTGGAGAGATGGCTCAGAGGTTAAGAGCACTGCCTGCTCTTCCAAAGGTTCTGAGTTCAATTCCCAGCAACCACATGATGGCTCACAACCATCTGTAATGAGATTTGGTGCCCTCTTCTGTTGTGCAGGTGTACATGCAGGCACAACACTCTATACATAATAAATAATAAATCTTTTTTTAAAAAAAGACATCTATAATGTCTACAACTGAAATCCAGAAGGCAAGACAAAACCAATTCTTTGAAAACATCAATTAAGACTGATGAGCTTCTAGTCAGTTTAGCTGAAAAGGAGAGGTAGATAAGGAAAGAAAAGTAGATAAAGAAAGGAAACAAACTAATAATGTAAGAAGTAAATTAGGGACATATCACTAGATGACACACAATAGGGAAATATGCGCAACTCCAGATCCTGTCAAATTTACACATGAAGAAATATACACTGAGTAAGTGTACAGATATTTAAGCTACTGAATCAATAGTTAATATATTAAATGCCTCAGGTAGAAATCATAGGACATATCTAGAATCTGTTCTAGAAAACAAAAGAAGAGTGGGACACTGCCTAACTCAGTCTGAGAGGCCAACATTAGCATACTTGTAAAACTAGACAAAAGCTTGTTACCCAAAATATACAGAGAATTCCTAAAGCAGAAAAAGAACAGTCTATTTAAAAAGAAGGAAAAAAAACCATAACAGACCCCTCACCAAAAAGATACAGATAAGAAATAAAAGGCATCTGAGAAATTCCTTAACATGTACATCACTACAGAGCTGAACATTGAAGCATGGCCTTTATTGGGATGGCCGAAATCCAAAGCTCTAGCAATGTCCAACACAGACAAGGCATGGAGCAGCAGGGATTCTCCTCCACTGCTGGGAAGAATACAAAATGGTACACTCAATCTGGAAACAAAAGCTGGCATATATGCCTAAACATACTCTTACCGTGCAAACCAGCCTCATTCTTTTTGACTTTGAATTAAACATTTATGTCTACATAAATTCCTTCAAGAAAGTGTTCATAGTAAGTAACTTTACTCATAACTATCCAAACTTGCAAGCACCCAAGATGCCCTTCTGCAGTGGCAGGACAGAATGGGCCAGACACACAAAGGAACAGTAGTCAGTGCTGTAAAGAAATGAGCACTCAAGCCACAAAAGATGCAGGAAGCTCCTCAGGCACACATGCAGTGCCAATACTTAATCAATCCATGCAATTTCCTTCCAATTGTCTTTATGAGATTCAATGAATCATAACTTCTTACATTTTCAAAACACTTGTTTTATGTGTACAGGGGTTTTGCCTGCACCTCTGTCAATGCACAAGTATCTGGTACTATGCAAGCAAGAAGACAGCATCAGATTCCCTGTAACTGAAGTTACAGATGATCCACTGGGTACTGAGTACTGGGAACTGAATCAAGGCCCTTGAAAAACTACCCATGCTGCTAAGCACTGAAGGCCCTCGAAGGCACCAATTCATACCATAATTTTAAATACTAATTTACTTTCTGTGTGAGAAAATGTTTCCATCAGACAACCATCAGTTTTTATTTACTGAAAGGCTTTCATTTGCATTTGCAAAGTCAATGTGAATTGTTATTATGTCAAATATAAAGATATATAACTCCTCTGACACAGAGAAATTTTAAAGGCTCATTCGCAAATGAGGACATGTGAAGAAGGCCCAATTATGACATCCTGGGATGATAAAATTGTGGAAGCAAAAAATCAGTAGTTGTGAAGGGCTTTTAGAAGGAAAATACAAACTAGCACCTGAATTGTAGGGCAGTATTTGTATTTTTTTTTTGTAATACTACAATGATGGATATGTGTCATTAAATTTTCATCCAAGCCCATGCTATATAGAGTGCCCGAACAGAAAGGTTCTATGTATACACTATGGGCTTTAGGTGACAATATGTCACTATAGAGTCATCAGTTCTTAAATGCATGGTTATGGACTTCTTTCAACTGCCTTTTAAAAAGATCCTGTGCAAACGAAAGATGGCTCTCCTGTACAGTTTTTCATTTATGAAATCAGAACAGTACATAATGCATAATTTGAAAATCACCTGAATGTGTTCTCATTTACTGAGCAAAATGCTTAAACTAAGACCTTATGTTCTGAGCAGGGGTAAAACAAGAACTTTAAGGCTTTATTTTGTACATTTATAATCTTCCTGTTTCTGGTAAGCATAAATAAAATAATAATTTGAATACTTTAGTTTGGTGTTGTAAAGGTACAATACGAAATCAAAGCAAAACCTTTCATTATACTGCTAAGAATTTAATTTGCTACTAATTTTTACTCTTTACTGTCACTACCAAGTAACTGTTACCATTCAGTGATGCCAAAAATCAGTAATTCTAGACAGACCTGAGAATAAAAGAATATATCTGCTATCCTTTCTGAGAACAGTCATTGCCTATGTTTTTAGAATTCTTTTGTTAATCAGAAAAAAATGACAGTTGCTATCAATTATGAAATTCAGTAAAAAGAAAGAAATACAACCTGAGCCTTAGACTGGACTGTTCTCAGTAGAGAACCTGACTCAATTACTTAGCACCTGTGAGCAATGGTATACTCATCTATGAAATGGAATAATAACACCTCCACCTCATAGAAGCTGTACAAAAAAAAAAAGAAGAAGAAGAAGAAAGAAAAGAAAAGAAAGAAAGAAAAGTTTAAATCAGAAGGCTAGCAATCTGCCTACATATTTTGTTCACATACAGATGCTCTCCAAATGTCAATGCTCAATCCACTGTGGTAGTAATGGTATTTGCTAACTGGGCTGAGTTTAGAGGCGATACTTAATACAAGGAACGCATTTCCGCAGTGGAATGTCAAGCATGGGAACACCAGATATGGGATGATATTTCAAAGCAGGGAGACATTCCCTTGAAACCAGCTGTCTTCTCCACTACCATGACACAAAGGAACATTGAGATTACTGTACTATTTATACTTAATCTTCAGAAATAATAAACTAATCTGAATAAATTTTACAGGGAAAAGGTAGTTAGTATCTTTCAATAAAGATTATTAATGCCTGGGACTGAAAGATGGCTCAGCAGTTAAGAGTGCTTACTGCTCCTCCACCTGACTCAAGTTTGATTCCCAGCATGCACATCACACTTACAAACTTCTCGTAACTCCAGTCTCAGGAAATCCCATACCCCTTGGCTTCTGTGCACCTGCATGCACGTTATGTGCAGAAATTCATGTCAGCACACAAGTAGACACACAAATAAGCACATCAGAAAACATTATCAAAAGTTGACCACATACTTGGTCAAAAGCAAGTCTCAATATATACAAGAAAACAAGGGGGAAAAACTGTATTCTATCAGACCACCACAAGTTAAAGCTGGATATCAAGAAAAGAAACAACAGAAAGTCTACAAACTCATGGAAACTAAATAACTTCCTACTGAACTACTTCAGGGTCAGCGTGGAAATTTAAAAAAAAAAAGAAAGAATTCATAGAATTCAGTGAATATGAATGCACTATAACATACCCAAACTTACAGGACACAATGAAAGCAGGGCTAAGAGGAAAGTTCATATCACTAAGTGCCTTCATAAAGCAACTGGGGAGATCTCATATTAGCACACTGGAAAGCTCTAGAACAAAAAGAAGCAAACACATCCAAGAAAAGTAGATGGCACGAAATATTCAAACTCGGGGCTAAAATCAATAAAACAGACACAAAGAGAGCAATACAAAAAAAAATCCCAAACAATCATTAGGTCATATTTAAAAAACCTGTACTCTACAAAATTGGAAAATCTAAAAAAATGAACAATTTAGTCAACAGATACCACTTACCAAAGTTAAATCAAGATCAGATAAAGAAGTCAAAGAAAACTATAACCCCTAAGAAAACAGAGGCAGTCATTAAAAGTCTCCCAAAACAAGTCCACAATACTAGCAGATTTACAAAGAAGACCTAATACCAATACTCCTCAAATTATTCCACAAAATAGAAACAGAAGGAACACTGCCAAACTCATTTCGTGAGGTCATAGTCATCCTGATACCCAAACCACACGAAGATTCAACAAAGAAATAATTACAGACCAACTTCCCTCATGAACATGGATGCAAAAATACTAAATAAAATACTTGCAATCTGAACCCAAGGACACATCAAAAAGATTATCCACCATGGTCAAGGAAGGAGGCTTCATCCCAGAGATGCAGGGATGGTTCAACATACAAAAATCTGTCAGTGTAATCCACCATATAACCAAACTGAAAGAAAACAAAAAATAAAAAACACGATTATCTCATTAGATACTCAAAAAGCCTTTCACAAAACCCAACATATCTTCATGATAAAAGTCTTAGAGAGACCAGGAATACAAGGAACATATTTAAAGATAGTAAAGATAATTTATAGCAAGCCGATAGCCAGCATTAAATTAAATTGTGAGAAACTCAAAGTAATTCCACTAAAATCAGGAACAAGACAAGGCTGTCTTCTCTCTCTGTATATTACTTCAATACAGTGCTCGAAGTTCTAGCTAGAGCAGTAAGACAACTAGAGGAGATCAAAGGGATACAAATTGGAAAGAAAAAAGTCAAACTACTGCTATTTGCAGATAATATGATAGTATATATATATAAGCAACCCAAAAAATGTTAATAGAGAACTCCTACAACTGATAAATACCTTCACAAAGTGGCTGAACACAAGATGAACTAAAAAAATCAGCCCTCCTATATACAAATGACAAACAGGTTCTTCGTATGGCATGAATGAAGATTTACAGAGCAGAGAACCAGCCCTAACTGTTCTGTGCATCTCCTATAATTTTAGGACTGTATAATGCCTATATGTTTTCAGAACAAAAGAATCAGAAACTGACACTGGAGCAGACCTGAAAGGATTCATTTTTTTCAGCATGCTGGACGCTGACATCCTGCATCTTTCATGTACCAGCCCCAAATGATTCATTTGCTGTTCCTCATCAGAACAGAACAGCTCTAAAGAAAGCTTCCGCTCCAAACTGTCTGCGATCAGACTGTCGCACACAGGACTTCTATGTATCTTAGAATTTCTCAACATTTAGAAATTGGACCACAAATGCTATTCCTAGCTTGTTTAACCATTTTCTCCAATTTGATTTGGGCCCCTACAAAGGTATTATTTGCCCCAAATCAGCCAGAAGAAACCTTAAGAGAATGGTACTCCATTTCCCTATTGGGGGGTTGGGTAGGTTTTTGGTTGCTCTCTTGGGCTATAGAGGCTTATTTTCATTGAGAGTTATTTATAAGTAATTATTGGTCTTATTCAGAGAGAAAACGAAGTTGGATGCTGGGATGTCTCTCTTTTCCTTTATCTTTCTTTCGTAGGTATGGAGATAAGGATTGAAAAGAAAGAAGGGGGACATAGAAATATATAGGGATGACAAAACAAAAAGTAGATTATTGAATCTACTCCTTAATTTAACTCACAAATAAGGTTATTTTTAATTCAATGGCATAGAATTCTGTATATTGACGCAAAATAAGTTTAATAATACATTGGTATAGAATTCAATTTAAGATTATTCTTCACACACATTATATATTTCTACTCTATTATGAGTTATTTTACCCATACCACCCAATTATAATACAAGGTTTACTTCCAATACTTTGAAAGTGCTATTGCAGGCTGTTTAGGAAAAGTAAGTTTCACAGGTTAATTGTTTCTTGATAAAATTGTGGTGATGTCAACTGCTAGTCTATATCAGAAAATACATCCTAGGTTTAACAGATAGATAGGATTCTATAGATAGATAAGGTAAAATAGTTAGATAAGGTCTTCAAAAGCTTCAAAGACATAAAGATGTTTTTATTATTTTAAAGAGTCTTTGACAACAAGACAGGTTAACATCTGGCAAAACCCAGCCTACCTCAAAGAAGATGATGAGCATCAAAGAACCTCCTTATGGAGATAGCTTCAAATGTGGCAAACCAACCATTGGGCAAAATATCATTTCTACCACAGACAGAATTCTGCTTAAAAATGGGCAAGCTTGGATGCAGGCAGAGTTTACAGCCAAACTCTGTCAAGACAGGGTAAGCAAGTCCTCAACAGTTCCTGCCTCAAATATGTCTGTCAGATATATTGGGCCAGAAGGCTAAGGATGAAGCTCAAACATTATAAAGAGTTTTGGGTGACTGTTCAGGCAGCAAACTGTCTCTGTCATTTTTTCATTTTGGAAGCTGCTAACCTGCACTTCTGGTTTACTCAGGTAATGAATTCTTATTCCTTCTCAAGTCTCTGATGGGGTTGAAAGCCAGATAGTTTAGTTTTACAATTAAGTTTAGTTGTTTAGGGATTAAGATGTTTTTAGGTCTAGATAGATGTTTTAAGTTGATAGAGATGAGATATGATATTGATTTTCATTCAGAATTTTAGACTCACCAAGATAGGAAAGATGTTCTTCAAGGTTGCCAAATTCAAATGGCCAAAACATTAATGTAATTCCTGATTGTTTTGTGGTTCTTCTTGCTGTATGTAGCTTATTGTACTTATATGTAATAATATAAATGTATATGTTAAAAAAAGAAAAATAATTTTAAAATGGCAAACAGGCTGAGAAAACATGGGGAAACAACACCATTCACAATAACCACAAATATTATAAAATATCTTGAGGTAACTCAAGGAAGCAAGTGAAAAACCTATATGATAAAAACTTCAAGGCTTTGAAGAAGGAAATTAAATAAGATCGCAGAAGAGGGAAAGATATCCATGCTCATGGATCAGTGGATTAACATAGTAAAAAATCTTACCAAAGGCTATCTAGAGCATCAAGGTAATCCGCATTAAAATCACAACGCAACTTTACAAAAACCCCAGGGTAGCTAAAACAATCATGAACAATAAAAGAATTTCTGGAGGTATCATCACCCCTGACTTCAAGCTGTACTACAGAGCTGTGGTAATAAAAAGCAAATAAAAATCCACATGGTATCAGCATAAAAACAGACAGGTTAAACAATGGAATCAAATTAAAGACCTAGAGGCAAATCAACACACCTATGGACACCTACATTTTGATTAAGAAGCCAATGGAACATTCAATGGAACAAAGAAAGCATCTTCAACAAATGGTGGTGATCTAACTGGGTGTCGGTATGTAGAAGAGTGCAGTAAAGCCACATTTGTCACTCTGCACAAAACTGAAACCCAAGTGGATCAAGACCTCAACTTAAAACTAGAGACACTGAACCTGATAAAAGGGAAAGTGGAGAATATCCTTGACTGCAGTGGCACAGGAGACAAGTCCCTAAATAAAACACCAATAACACAGGTGCTAAAAATCAACATTAAAAAATGCAACCAGGAGCGCATGTGGCACAGGCCTTTAATCCCAGCACTTAGACAGGCAAAGACAGGTGGATCTTTGTGAGTTTGAGGCCAGCCTGGTCTACAAAGTGAGTCCAGGATAGCCAAGGCTATACAGAGAAACTATGTCTCAAAAAACCATACATAGACACACACACACACACACACACACACACACACACACACACACACACACACACGGCCTCAGGAAACTGAAAAGTTTCTGTGAGGCAAAGGACACTGTCAATAGGACAAAATGGCAGCCCACAGAATGGGAAAAGATTTTCACCAACTCCACATCTGACAGAGGGCTAATATGCAAAATATATAAAGAACTCCAGAAACCAGACATCAGCATACTAAATTATCAGACTAAAATATAAATCTAAGTAGAGAATTCTCAACAGAGAATCTCAAATAGCTGAGAAACACTTAAAGAAATGTTCCGCATCTTTTGCCATCAGAGAAATGCAAATCAAAATGAGTTTGAGATTCGTTACACCTGTCAGAATGGCTAAGATCAAAAACACAAGTGACAACTCATGCTGGCAAAGACGTGGAGCAAAAGGAACACTCCTCCACTGCTGGTGGGAGTGCAAACTTATGCAGCCACTTCGCAAGTCAATATGGCGGATTCTCAGAAAGTTGAGAATTGATCTGCCTCAAGACCCAGCTATACTACTCCTGGCCATATACCCAAAAAACCCTCTCCATTCTAACATAAGGACACTTGCTCAACTATGTTCAGAGCAGCTGTATTCATAATAGCCAGAAACTGGAAACAGGTCAGATGTACCTCAACCAAGGAATGAATAAAGAAAATATGGTGCTTTTATACAATGGAGTATTATTAAGCTGTTAAAAACAATGACGTCATGAAAACTGTAGGCGAATAGGTGGAACTAAAACAACAACAACAAAAATATCCTGAGTGAGGTATCCCAAACACAGAAAGAGAAACATGGTACTCACTCATAAGTAGACATCAGCTATAAAGTAAAGGATCATCACGCTTCAATCCCCAGACCCAGAAAAGCTAAGTCACAAGGAGGGTTCAAGGGAGGACACAAGGCTCTCTCTGGGAAGAGGAAACAGAGTAGATTTCATGGTGGAATTGGGGCAGGTGGGGTTGGGAACAGGAGGGGCCAGGTCCAGGGGGGAAAATACTAGGAGAAAGTTACTGGAATTGAGGGTGGACAGGGCAAGATAGAAACCTAGTGCAATGGGAACTCCATGGAATCTGTGAGGGTGACCGTAGTGACGATTCCCAGGACCTGAGCTGGCCATCTTCTGTAACTAGGCAAGGTCTCAAGTGCAGGGATTGGGACACCAATCCAGCCACCTAAACTTCGATACAGTTGGTCCTGTCTGCAGAGTGTTCTGGAAACAAAGCCCAGTAGAATCATCAGAGAAAAGAGACATCATTCAGCAACTGGTAGGAGCAGATGTGAAGTCCCACAGCTAAACATCAGGCAGAGTTAGGGGAGTTCTGAGGAGGAGGAGGGTGAGGAAGGATCAGAGAAACCAGAGGGGTAAGGGACACACCAGAGCAGGGCCCACAGAATCGGCTGACCAGGACTCATGGGGAGGCTCACAGAGATCAGGGACCCTATGTAGGTCTGACCTACATCTCTACATATATATTATGTTGAGTAGCTTGGTGTTCTTGTGGGAATCCCAACAAAGGGGGAGAGAGCTGTCCATGTCTCTTTTGTCTACTTCCCCCTTATTAGGTGGCCGTGTCCAGCCTTGATGTGATGCTATGTGCCTGGTCTTATTGTAACTCGTTATGCTTATACAGTGTTTGGTAGATGTCCCTGGGAGGCCTGCTCTTTTCTATGTGGAGGGTGAGGGTGGATTTGGAGAAGGGAGGTAAGGAAAGATAATGGGTTAAGGGGAGAGAGGGGAAACTGCAGTTGGGAGATGTAATATATGAGAAAAGAATTAAAAACATGAAAATAAATAGAATTGTTAATGTCATCTACTTCAAAGCAATAGGATAATTAAATATTATCCTATTAATTAAATAATTAAATAGCAATTATCCTTCAACCGAGAAAACTATACTTTAGAAGAGATCAAAACAGGATTTTCATGAGTATATATTAGAATACCTGCGTTTAAATTTGTCACTTTAAAACTGATACTGATGCCGAGTGTGGTGGTGCACACTTTTAATCTCAGCACTCGGAGGCAGAGGCAGGTGGATCTCTGTGAGTTCAAGGCCAGCCTGGTCTACAAAGCAAGTCCAGGACAATCAAGGCTATACATAGAAACCCTGTCTCCAAAAAAAACCAAAAACCAAACCAAACCAAAACAAAACACAAAAAACAAAAAACCACAACTACCTATACTGACTTGCTAAAGAATATAACAGGGAGGAAAAAAAGAAAAAAAGCTTTTAATAGTAAATGCCACTGAAATTATACTCACAAATGCTTCATTGCATGTAGTGGAACTATCTATAATTAAAAATTTTGCTTACTGAATTTTGACCTTTTAAAAGTTACTCAATATTCAACATAGATGCCCTACCCACAGCAATATACAAGACACAAAGGAGACAGTATTTCTTCTTCCTGGGTAGCAGATGTGTTTGTTCACAAAGTAGATGGACAGAATGAAGAGGGTCGAGAAGGAAGATCTTAGGCATATATTAGTTACAAGAACTTTAGATGATGTTAATAATAAGAGGAAATGAGAACTCGGAGGATCAATGACCTTTTCCTACGGTTAATACTCAACAGACATATCAGCTAAATTAGATTTGTTTGACTGGTATCTGTTGTTTGTTATACTTGCTTTGAGTCCATGGTAGCCCATCTGACAATATTTTTGTATCATTAAAGTTACACTCTACCTACCTAAATGTGTACCCCGATGCCCCTCCATTGAGGGCTCTAGAATTTACCATGTGTGTGTTTGCATGTAGATGAGAAGGAGGTGGAGAAAACTATGCCCCACGATTTTGTTATGAAACTTTTCCTAGGAAGCCAACACACACACACACACACACACACACACACACACACACACACACACACACACACACATTCAACTGAGATGGAGATTCCACGACAGGCCAAAGTACAGACAATACCAAAGTCCAGCTTGGTGAAGCAATGAGTTTTATTGGGGTTACTTATAGGAGCAAAAATTACTCAAAGACGCTACATTACCAAGGCCCACCCCAGCATAGGTGACAGCTCACAAGGCTGGGAACCTGGAGTATACAGCACAGCCTATAGACTGCTCAACAGGTTGAAGAGTGTCCTTTCCAGAAGCATCAGTATGTCTAAACCCTCTTCCAGGCAGCTGGTCTGCTCTTCTTTACAGCGCTTGTTCTTCTGAGAGGTTTTTGTTTCCTTCTGCCAACCCCCATCCCTATCTCCATCTTAGGTCTGCACTGTCTGAGAGGGACTCTGGCTTTTATGGTTTACTCTGACAAAGAAAGAATATGCTCAGTTTCAGGGATTTCCTGAAGCTATTTTGAATTGATTACCTTTCTACTTAATGAGCTTCCCTCCAGGATAAAATGTTTCAATTTGGGGGGGTTCAGGGGGGTTCAGGGGGTGGGGGGATAGGGGGACTGTTCACAACACCTGCCTTCTAATGTCTTGGCAAGGAACTAGACTGCCAGTCACTTAAATATATTTCTGAAATTTATTTTAAACATTTGGGATATGCTTACAGTAAAAAATTATAACAGAAAACAATAGAGAAGTTACCAAAACAAACCAACCAATCATACTACACTTGGGATCAAATCTTGGTACCTCTTTAATTTTATTACACTGTGGAAAGTATTAACATGCTCAAGTCTAGTCAAGTACTAACATCTACCTCACAGAGCTGTTATAAGAATTAAATAACAGAGTATGTGTCCTGTGGCTATAAGCACATAATTCATAAAATGCCAAATGCATTTTGGTGCATTCTGTATGGAAGAAATATTTCTAGACTCTCATTTTTAAAGAAATAAAAACTGTAAAGGGCAGAACATTTAAAAGGTTTAAAGATTATACCCCAAAAAACTAGAGTCACAACCTACAGAAAAGAAAAAGACTCACTCATTTAATTTGTTAGCTTTTAAGCTAATAACAAGAGAAAATATAAGATGACAGATCAAGAATTTTAGATAAATAAAAAGAACTTGGGACTGGAAAGATAGTTCAGTGACTAGTACTGGCTGCTCTCGCAGAAGACCCTGGTTCTGATTCTTGGGCCCATGTCAGCATGCAACCATTTGTAACGCCAGCTCCTGGGAATTCAGTGCCCTCTTCTGATTTCCAAGGGCACCAGACATGTATGACTTTCACATATATACATGCAGGCAAAATACTCATACACATACAAAATTACTTAAGAATAACTTTAAGTATATATTGTTAAAGTATAGACGTTAGCAGAGTAATAAAATGTGTAAATGAATAGCTCCTGAAACATTGTATCAGTGTGGGTCTTTGTTTCCTGCCTTTGGCTAAAGTAAAATACTCTTTACAAAAAGCAATTTAAGCCAGAAAGGGCTTTTATTTTCACTCACAATCCAAGGTCACAGTCCATCCTAGCAGGGACAGTAAGGCAGCAGGAACTTAGAACAGCTAGCCACATTACATCCATAGTCAAGAGTAGAGAGAATGAATGCATGAAGCCTTTTATTTAACTTAGTTTTCCCACTCTTACACAGTCAGGGACCCAAAGAAAGGGGAAAGCCACAGTGGCCTCGATCTCCCCACATCAACTTACCTAATCAAGACAATTCTCAACAGAAATGCCCACAGCACAGCTTGACCTAGACAATCCTCCACTGAGACTCTTCCCTCAGCTAGTGATTCCAGATTATTTTAAGACTGACAATTGAAACTAACAATCACAACATGAAATGGTGGTCTTCTCTTACTGGACACTAAGCAATTTCTCCAATCTATTCTAGAATGAAAATTGCAAGGAGGTAGAGGTAAAGATAGAAGTCAGAAAGCTAAATTCTTTGGTGGCTCCAGTTGCTAGGACTCTGTATAGCTTAGGATAGCCACTTTACTACTGTGAACCTCAGCTTCCTTCTTTGTAAAATTAAAGGGTTTAGTAGTGAGGCTTTCAATTATTTTTTAGTCTCATTTAATATAGCTTATGGATGACATATGTGGTAAGTCTACTGAACTAAGCCATGGGAAGGCTTCAGTAATTACACACAGTGAGTCAGGAAAGAGGTGAATGGCATCATTATCATGCAGTAAATTATCACTCTGATGTAATAAATAATATTAATGAGTGATCCAAAATGTTTTAAGCTGTTTGACAGGATATTTACAACAAGGAAACTATCTAACATCTAGGTCAATAATACATGGAAGCATAATCACATAACAATTATGCATTTAAAGTACGGCTAATAATAAGAGATGCTAAATTGTGTTAGGCTACAGAGGAATTGAGAGCTTCATACATGATATACTAACTACTGCACTTAAAAGTCAGCTTACCATTTCTCTTAATATGACCAAACCTTAAATCAGCAAAGGCCTATTTGAGACCTTTCTCATTTTGTTGTTGTTTTTTTTCTTCCTTCTCTTTCACCAGGTCTCATCAATCACCTGATGCTATCTACTCACATTTTGCCTTACTACCAAAAATAAATGTAATGTCCTGGTTTGGGCTACACAAATGACCAAGAATAAACAGAGGCACATGTGTGTGTGCATGTATGCTTGTGGTATGCATGTGTGTGTGAATGCACATGAACATGTGCTTAGCAATTTGTAAAAGTACATAGATATGAACAGGAACAGGACAAATGTCATCTTGGACCCAGTTTCAAATGTGTAGGCTACCTATCTATCATCTATCTACTCCAAGGAAAAAGTAAGAGGTGAAGGTTCAAACCCTTTAGTCTTTGTATCACTAAGGGCTATTTGAGAAAAATAGAGGAAAACCATAAAATTTAAATGTTCTATCTTATTTGTTATCAAAACCTCAAAACAATAAAGTACCTCTCCAAACAAAAGCATTTTATAAAAATGGAACTATGTGGAACTCAGAACTTCATTGGTTCTCCCAGAAACTGTGGTGACATGGAACAAAACACATCTTAATTATATACAAGTTTAATTCTACTTCCAGTACTATGTTTTATCACCTAAAAAATCAAAGTACTTAAATTTTTAAAAATTTTGTTTAAAACCAGAATTAAGAATTTACATATTTCTCATACAATATGAGGAATACAACAGAGTTTTCTAGATTTATTAACTTTTAACTTCATGAACATGACTACTATGTTTTTAAAAATATGGAAATTCTGTATTTTCTCCCCCAAAACTAAAAATTTTGTGCAGAATAAAGTCTTCCTCCCAAACACTTGCTTTCCAATAACCAATTCACTAACAGGGAAAAGCCTCTGAAAGTGTAGAATAAGTGTAGATTAAGTGAATCTAAAATATGTTTACTAGATGAAGAAAGTATTAACTTCAAATGGCGCATTTTAAATTTCATGATGAGCAAGCCATGATGAATACCTTCATGTTCTGATTATGAATAGTTAAGAAACATCAAGCTGAAAAACCATGCATCTATCTTGCTACACCATACAGCAGTGGTTCTCAGCCTTCTTAATGCTGTGACCCTTTAATACAGTTCGTTATGTTGTTGTGACCCTAACCATAAAATTATTTTATTGCTACTTCATAACTGTAATTCTGCTACTTATGAATCATAATGCAGATATGTGGCATGTAGAATGTCTGACATGAGACACCTGTGGGGTTGCAGCCACAGGCTGAGAGCTGCTGCCATTTAAGAACTAAGGCAGAGATGAATGGTCTCTTCTTTTGTGACATATGGTCAACAACTCACAATGCACTTCTTTAACCTCTTACTGTGTATATTGAAACAGATTCTGTTGAACTCCTGGCTTCAGCTCTGGTGTTTAGGAATGCTGATATGAAAGCTTAGAAAGTTTCGTGTTAACACTGTCACTGTGACTCAGTACTCTAAGCCCTCTGGAATTCCTACAAACAACTAAGATACACAAACTGTAACCTCAGTGGTGCATTGTAAGATGACACATTCCTCTTTAGAAAGACACCAATACGTTTTCTTGCAGTAGTTATTCATAGCCTAATTACATGTCAATAGCAGCATCTTTCTGTTGATTATAAGCCTGTAAGCAATGTGAGAAATACACTATAGTGATCAATTTAATTGTCACTCTGGATAATTAACTCTATGTAGAGGACACATCCTCAAAATTACCTGACAGGCAATCTGCACGAGGTAGACCAGCTCTTTAGATTCACAGCCATTTTTCATTACTTCATTCTGTTCTTCTGATAGTGAAAGCTGTGTCACAGAAGAAAGGGACAAGAAAGTCATCATTCACAAGTGAGAATCAACTAAGCATACAACACCACCTGGACCATCACGTCAAGTTAACATAAGATGTGCCTTATGGAAGTCTATAACTTAAAACAGGTGAATGAAGAATTCAGAATTTTAAAAAAGTATATATTTTTCATGAATTCCCTTTGTGCCTGTTATCTGACAGAATTTCATAAAAGCATAAGTAAGATACCGTTACATAATCAAGTCCTTCATTCCCTGCATTTATTTATTATGCACAAAAGCATTAAATTGTTTACTGAGAGAAGCATGACAAGTTTAAAAATAGCCCAGACTAGTATAGAGAAAGAAACTGGCTGCCCAGAGAATGGCTGAGCTTATAATCATGTTGAATTTCATACTTACAATCTGGATCTGAACATCGGATTTGATTTTATTTTTACTTGAATAAGCAGACAGCACATAGAAACTGTGAGGTCTCATATGAAAAACACAGAACACTGGCGATACCAGGCCCACATGGGCAACATCTGAGAATGAATCATCTTTAGATGAGTTATATATCCAATAGTTTGTTACAGATCTGATTACCCTGTATCTTATGCCAGTTAGGATAAGTATCATCATCTACCATGTGGCTAGCTTTGTCCTTTTCCCTGTACTCTGTTTCATGCACTCACATGGTACACCTGACTCCAATTTGGACATGAGATTACATCTATTCCCCAAGTGAAACCCTGTGTTCAAAAGTAACAGTAAGTGTCCATATATATCTACCTACTTAGTGTCTCGCCTGGATTGGGGGAAAGGAAAAGACACCTACTCTCAAAGTCACACGGCATTCAAGAGGTCCTTCACAAATGCCACATGCCACTGTAGTTAAAATGCTGTAAGAAACGCTCTGCTGAAGAAGATACCTTCTCTATGTGAACAGTGTCACAGGAAGTCATTTATTAAAAATCTTCAGATATTAAGAAGTCTACAAGGTAACAATGAATAACTCAGTTTCATGGCACAATTGCAGTTTTTAAAAATTAAAGTTTTAAGAATGGAAAAAAAGCCTAAATAATTTTCTAAAAGAGTCAAGTCTTGGTATAAAGTTATTGTGTAATTCAAATGTTGATTTCTATACCACCACCACCCCTTTTCTGGTTGCAAGCCTTGTTCTGAGAATCTCCTGCCTCAATGTTATTTCAACTCTGCTCCCCATCTGTCATCTTGTATGCCAATTGTATGACAATAGGGCTGGATTTCCTGCCAGCCAGAGGAGGAGGAGTTAGAAGAGGAAGTAGGGGATTCCACAGGGGAGTCAGCCACAGGCAGAGGGGAAGAAAAGATGAGCAAGATTCAGCTGGAGCAAAGAAAGAACTAAAAAGCAAGTAACTTGGGCGGGTTTTGGCAAAGATGGAGTCAGAATAACATAGAGAGTTAAGAACAGACTTAAGCTGCTCAAGATTGTGTTGTAAATCTTTATGAAGAAATATAACAAAGAAATATAACAGTCTCGATTATTTGTGTGATATCCAGGTTAACAGAGAAACAAAGTTTTATAAAAAAAAAAAATAATGATAACCTTCAACAGACAATACTTTACATCAGGAGACAAAAATGGGCCTGGTTGTCGGGCAAAGGTGCCAGAGAATCAAGAATCTTCCTAGGAAAGGACAAGGAGAAGCCAGCCAAATCCTGGGAGACTACAGACTAAAGTGACAAACTGTAATTACAAGGCATGGCAGCAGAACTGACCAATATCCAATCATCAACTGCTTCCCACAAGAAGGAATCAAGGGCATGGAGCAAATACATTAAAGACTAAGGAAAAGCAGGAGAATGGGGTGGGGGTGGGGCGGGCAGGGGCGGCTAAGCACGGTAGGGAGCCTCTCCAAGCAAGGAGCTATACAGCCTAGGAGCATAGCATTGAAAAGACAAGAAGGGCTAAGAAGCATCCCTGAGGTATTCAAGACACTCAACAGCTAAGACTGAAATGGCACAGAAAAGCTGAAAGAGGCTAAGGGAAACAGTCTATTCTGTTCCAGAGTATAACGCAGCTAGTCCCCAGGACTTGGGAAGGTAGAAATGGAAGGAGTTTGCTGAGCTACAAAAATCAGGAAAACACTGGCAGCACGGGGAAGGAGCAAAGAGCTGAGAAAGCAGACAGGAAGAGCATATACACTCTATACTGAGAGGACTGTCTTGGCAGTAAAGAACAGAGAACGTACCTCACCAATCTTCAAGTTTCCCTTAAAAGCAATCTCTAGTATGGATTATATCCTCAAAATATTTAAAGGAAGTAATTGAAACTGCTACAAAGAACAAGATCTCTATCTGTGATGGCTAATTTTGGTTGTCAATTTAGCTGCATCTGGGATCACTAAAAGTTAAGCTGCTGGTTACCCGTGAGAGATTCTCTTGACCAGATTATCTGAAGCAGGAAGGCTAAATATGAGCAGTACCTTCTGGATATGAGAAAGGGAACTTTGCTTTTTGTCTGTTTGCCCCCACTCTTGATGACAAGTTCGTCTACCATAATGCTACAGCACTCTTCTTTAATAACAGAACCAATTTCTTTCAAATTCCAGGGCAGACTGAAGACCAGCAACTTTCCAGGCCTTCAGCATCAGATGAAACAGCTGAGGCATCCACTCTCATGGGATGAACAACTACCAGGCTTCTGGCTTTTCCAATGTGAGACAGATCACACCCTGTAAGCCAATCCAGTAAATGCCCCTTTAATATGTATATCCCTTCTATCAGTTCTGTTCCTTTCAAGAATGCACTAATATATAAAGAACAAGAAAGAAGCAAGGAAATAAATTATCAGCAAAAATTTGCCCTTGAAGAAGACCTCATGGCAGATACACCAGACAAACAATCATGCTAATGCTGCTATGAGAGTTAGAGCAAGATGTGAAAAAAGTCAAGAGAACACTTTATGCATGAAATAAACATTAATAAGATGTTTTAAACTAAAAAGAAACCAAAATCAAATTGCATAGCTAAAAAGTATAACTAAAATGGAAATTTTATTTAAATGAGCCAAAGACAGAGCAGAGCAGGAAGAAAGTCGGTGAACTGGAAAATAGAGCGATGAGAATGATCAGGTCAGAGATAGGAAAGAACAAGACTTGGGTACTGAAGAAAAGTAACAGAGTAACAGACCCCAGTGCAGCACAGGAAACCATCAAATGTATGTGTACCGGAGTCCCAAAGAGGAAGACAAAAACAAAAACAACACACACACACACACACACACACACACACACACACACACACACACACACAAAGAGGGCAATGGATTTTAAGGAAACAATAATAAAAAACTTCCCAGATTTGATCAAGAACATGAATACCAAGATGCACACTGAACCTCAGTAATATGAACTTAAAGTTTGATGATAGTCAAACTTCCATAATATAAACAATCTTAAATGCATCCAGACAGACTCCATAAGACTACAGACAAGGAGTCCTGATATGACCATCAAGCACTCCCTCATCAGAACCTTTGGATGTCAAGAGATCAGTATGTTCAAGTGGCCACTTTGAGGACACTCCAAGGAGGATTCAGACACAGCACATACTGAGAGAAACCACAACTGACTCCTTATCCACACATGCATATAACTGTCTCCAGTTCTGAAGGGCTAAAAAAAGTTGATCTGTGTCATCTTTTTTTTCTCTCTTTTTTTTTTCTCATGTGATTCTTCTCACCTCATAGAAAAGTCATTTTAGAATGGAACACTATGGAAATCAACATGGAAGTTCCTCAAATAAACTTAAAATAGAACTATCTGCCACAAGATCCAATTATACCACTTTTGTGTACATGCCTGAAAGACTATATCAAAATACAATAGATACTTGCACACTCATATTTATAGCTTTACCATTACAACAGTCAGGAAATAAAACCAGCCTAAATGCCTATTGACAGATAAATGAAGAAAATGTGGTACATACCCACAATGGAATTTATACAGCCATAAAAAAAGAAATCATGACATTAGCATGAAAATGGAAACTAGAATCATTATGTTAAGTCAAATAAACCAAACTCAGAAAAGCAGTCTGTTTCCCCTCATATGCACAACCTAATTTAAACTTATCTGTGTAAGTATACTTGCATGTATGTATGTTTACATATGTGTTTATGAAACTAATAAGGGGATCATGTGATGGAAGGAAGAGATATTAATGGATATGAGTAATAGAAAGTGTAATGGAATATAAGTAGCAGTAACGTAAACATGGACACCAACTGCAGGAAGAAGGGAACCCGCTATGGGGGAGGCAGGGTGAGGAAGGGAACTGGGAGAGGGAAACGAAGGGAATAAAGTATAACAGGGCACATGGATGTCAATGCCAAGTAATTTTAAAAGAACACTCTAAAACGTAATGTTCATAAATACAGAAAAGCTGAGGGCGCCTGCTCTTTCCTGACTTGGCCTACAGGTAACGTTCAACACTGTCATACTGAGTAAAATAAAAGAATAGCACGCACTAGCACAAAAACACGAGAAGAGGTAAGAATATCAATAAAGGTAAAAGCACGGCAACTACATAAGCAAGTACAATTGTAACCCCCGGCTAAGATTCCACTTGTGTGCATAATTTAAGAAATTCATCCTTTAAAAAAATTAGTCTAGGCTGGGCATGGTAGCGCACACCTTTAATCCCAGCACTCAGGAGGCAGAGGCAGGCGGATCGCTGCGAGTTCAAGGCCAGCCTGGTCTACAAAGTGAGTCTAGGACAGCCAAGGATACACAGAGAAGCCCTGTCTCAAAAAAAAAAAAATCTAATTGAAAAATTTTACAATGTAATTACCAGTTTGAAAATATAGCTCAGTAAAAAAAAAAGTATACACTGAACACAACAAAGCTCAGAATTTCACACTAAGACCAGTAAAGCAAACAAAACAAGACAAAAGTAGGAACTGAAAATGTCATACTAACAACCAATGATCCTTTGGCAACAATTCCATATTTTGCTTCCTATATAATTTAAGAGACTAATACATTTAAAAGATGTATTAGTTAAGATTCATGGAAAAAAATTATAAAGTTTTGTGACATCAACAATAAAAATGGAGCTGCTATAGGAACAGTTTTCTATGCTACTAATCTGAAACTGATATTTTAAAAAAGGAAGCACTAAGGAAAACAGAAAAACATTTTATGTTTATATATTAGGCAACTTAATATTATAGACATCTCAAAATTATTCCTAACACACTACTCAGAGTCAACATAATCTCTATCAAGCCCAGTTGACAGTGTTTATGCAAATCAATCTTTAAAACAAAAAGAAGAGAATCAGAGCAACTCATCATTCATGGCAAGAATTAAAGCAGTGTGTTAGTATCAGAGGAACGATAAACTAGGACAGTAATGCCAGAAACAACCCTGATGTATGTGGTTAAAAGATTTTGACAAGAACACCAAGATCATTCAATAGGGAAAGGATAGTGTTCTCAAGAAATGGTGCTAGGAAAACAGGATATCCATATGCAAAAGAACGAGACCAGATCATTACCTAACTGCTACGTAAAAAAATTAATTCAAAATGAACCAAAGATGTAAAATAATATCCAAAAAGAAAATTTTAGAAAAGTAAAGCAAAAAGTTTCATGAGAGTTGATTTGGGAATTATTTCTTGGATATGATACACTACGACATAAGAAATAAAATACATTAACAGACAAATTTTATGTTGTAACTATTATTAACATTTTATATCAAGCCAAGCATGGTAGTGCCTTTAAACCCAGAACTCTGAGATTGAGGCCAGAGTGGTCTACACAGAGAGTTCCTGACAACCAAGACAGTGAGTGGTTCTCCACCTTCCTAATGCTGTGGCCTTTTCATACAGTTCCTCATGTTGTGGTGACCCCAAACCATATAAAAGTATTTGTTTTGCTACTTCATAAACTGTAATTTTTCTACTGTTACAAATTATACTGTAAATATCGGTGTTTTCCAAAGGTCTCTGGCCACCCCTGAGAAAGGGTTGTTAAATGTTTTTTGGACTGGAAAGAGGGCTCCGTGGTTAAGAACACTTGCTGATTTCCCAGAGGACCTCAGTTCAGTTCCCAGCACCATGTTAGGTAGCTCACAATCTTCTGTAACTCTTGCTCCAGAGGATCCAATGTCTCTGGTTTCTGCAAGTACCACACTTGAATGCACACACCCACAGGCAAGCAGGCAAGCGGCAGGCAGGTACACTCACACGTGCATGAACTCATGCGTGCACACACACACACACATACACACACAAAATTAAAAAATATTTTTAATTAGAATAAAACAATACAAGCTAAGGAGGAAAAAAGGCAATCAATAGCATGGAAAAGTGTATGTAATCCATAGTATCAACGATATGTAGATAATGTTCTATAACTCATCACTGGCAACAACAAAATAAATCAAATCACAATGAGCAAAACAATTTAAGGACAGTTGAGTAAATAAAATATACAAATGGCCAATAAGCATATGAAATGATATTCAACACCACTAACCATTACAGCATTCTGAACTACAATTTTAACACCTGCAAATTAAAATTACAAAACCAAAACAATGACAATACAGAGAAAGAGAAATCAGAATGCTTGTGTAATAGTAGGAACATAAAATGGGTTGGCCACCGTGAAAGCAGTATGGCCATCCTCAGACTAAAACAGAATTAGTACATGACTCAGGAATTCCATGTGTATATACCTTCCTGAAAGAACAGCTAAGACGACCAGACACTGTGTCAGCATAAGGCACTGGGCATGGTGTATGCTTATACGACAGGATAGTATTATCCAGCCTGTACAACAGCGTCAACTTGAAGGACAATCTTAAATTAGTTCTCAAAAGATAGTAGTAGGACACATGGGAATTCCAAAGATTCAAACTTTTAAAAAACTCCAAGACCATGAAAAATTATTCTGTCAGATGTTATTCACAAATAGCCACAGTGAACACTAAGCTAGACAATATGAAGTTTATAAACAAAACACAGGGAAAACATTTAGAAAGTATCAGTACAGTTTAGATCTGAGTGTCTGAGAAAGATAGCCGTAGATATAAACGGATACTGAGACAGAAGGAGAAGGGGCCACAAGTGTTTGATGGAAACGTTCATAAAAGGCATCAACATTATATACAAGGTATTCAGTGTTCCCAAATACAATAAATAAACTAGTTCTAGGCAGACATATATATACCTATAATTATCAAGATAGAGAGAAAAAATCTATCAATCTTTAAAGAAGAAATATGTTACTAAAAGGCTAAAATTTCCAAACAAGTCAATGAAAAAGCCAAAGAGAAAAGATCTTCTAAAAACTGATGGAGTGTGTGTGTGTGTGTGTGTGTGTGTGTGTGTGTGTGTGTGTCAGTTACCCAGGATGTGGTTGGTCTATTTTAGAGGAGCTTCATGTTCTGCTGAATACAATATTCATTCATGAATCTGAAGATGTGCATGGGAGGAGAGGGGTCATATGGGAGGGAATGTAGAGAGGAAAGGGAAGAGAGAAATTATGTAATTATATATAATCTCAAAAAGTTAAAAAATTAAAAATAAGAGCTGGGCGGGTGGTGCATGCCTTTAATCCCAGCACTCAGGAGGCAGAGGCAGGCGGATCCCTTTGAGTTCGAGGCCAGACTGGTCTACAAAGTGAGTCCAGGACAGGCAAGGCTACACAGAGAAACCCTGTCTCGAAAAACAAACAAACAAAAAATGAACAAACAAAACAAAACAAAAAAATAAAAAGTTAAAAATTATTTTTAAAAGTGATGAATGAAAAAATATAGTCCATGAAGATAACCTTCAGAAATTTAAGCAATATAAGCACACTTGCAAACTATAAAACCTGGGAGGATCTGTTTCTAATTGAACAGTTCAACAGGAAAAGCTAAAACAAATTCTTTATTTTAAGGTGAAATCTTAGAACTGTAGAGGTGCTCCCCTTTTCTGAGGAATAGGAGAGGGGGAAGAGGGAGAGAGGGAGGGAGGGTACAATCAGGAGGAGAGGAGAAGAGAGGTCTATGATCAAGATGTAAAGTGAAAAAATTAATTAATTTATTTTTAAAATTAGAAAAAATCCAGAATTGCAGGAAAAAGGTATGAATACTAGAAACACCTAAGAAAATACAGAGCATCTAACTGCTGCACAGAAATGGATGAAGACCATTAAGAATATCTTCAAGGTCTAAAACAATTTTACCAAGATTTTATTCATATCTAAACGACCATGGAAAATCATGAGTCAAAATGAAGCATATTGTGATGAACAAAATCAGAACTTCTACCAGGAAAGCCTCACTGCAAGAGTTTTAATAATGTGTACACGAGAAGAAAAATGAATCCAAGAGAATAAAGTACAGCATGAAGCAGAAATGGTGAGTTTACACTCGTTAGCAAAAAGGAATACCTTTGGGAAAGAAATCAATGAACTGGTTACCCTGGAAAGCACTGACTGGGAGATGAGAAAGAGCAGTCATGGTTAAAAGCCCTAAATATAAGGCTGCATACTAGAAACAGGATGCTAGTACATTGTTTACTTTAAGTATTCAAACTAGATTCCTAAAATAATTTTTTTCAAACCACAAAAAAAGGAAGTTTTTCCCCCTTATGTTGAAAAAGTAGAAAATAAAGACTAAAATAAAATCTGTCATCCCAAGCAGAATTAGGAAGAAAAAGGTAAAAATAAATTATACTTATGAAAAACAGCAAGCATGTTGGGCCAAACAGTAACAAACAAACAAACAAGCAAAAACCTAACAGACAGGTGCTGTGTAAAGTGCCAAGGTGGATAAGTAACCAACAGCCCTACCCAGCTGAGATGCTTATGAAGCACAAAAACGACCAGCATGGCAAGATATTCCAAAAGTGCAGTAGTAGCATACTCATATCCTGGCAGTAACCAACACCTTTCTAATTGGATTGAAAACTTGAACAACAGGAAGGAAATCATACCTGGTACTGGAAACCAAGCCAACTTCCAGATGCTAGTGAGGTCCCGGGTCTTGGAGGAGAACCTACAACCTCCACTTTACTTGCATTCTGAGTACTTATCCTTATGCAGATAAGTGACTGGAATCCAAAGTGACTGCAGGTTTAGAGCAATGACTTATCTCTATGCCTTCAGCTTTGTAGGCCCAAGCAAGGAGTTAATGGTTTTTAGCAAAAGTATCTTCTAAATGTATGTTTCACTTTGCCTAGCAGGTACTTCATCTTTTCAGTTTTCCTCTCTGGATGTTCTCTACTTTTGCCTTTCAATATCCACATTCTTCCAGTCTCCAATAATGATATATTCTGTATATCTTTGGATGCTTCAAGAAATCACCTCTCAAACATCTGAATATACATGTACATTTATGCTTTTTCTTCTCATATGCTTATTGCTATACTGCTCCCTTTCTTAGAGGAAAGACTTTTTGTCAGAGGTACTCTCTAGGTGGTGATACAAGGTATTCAAGAAAGCTACAGGAAATGAGCTATGCATTTTAAGATATCCTACGCCCAAGTTTGAACAAGTCATGTGTTTTATGTAATACCTAAATCACACTATGAAACAGTGAATTAAACCCATAGAAATTTGACAAAACTCAGTAATTTAAATTATTTCCACTCCTCTCACATTAACAACATATCAATTCTTTATTAGAAATAGATAACACCATTTTCAAAGCCCACATTTCTAAATTCATTCCAAATCTATCTTCAGAATGATGTTTCCTATGTTGGCTTTATTTTTTTATCACCATGGAAACAACCATCATTAGTGTTCTTCGAGTTTTTAAAAATACAACTCTACTCAGCAAGCCTCAAGTGCTCAGAAAGCCCTTTCTCAACAGGGAGCATGGAAAGCAATGGCATAAAGCAGAATAAAATACAGCCATCCACCCACAGCAAAGTCATTCCTCAAAGCTTAATCAACAGATGGCAGAGAGCACAGGGAGTTCTTCTTTCATTCATCTTTTACAGTTGGATTATGGCGGCAAGTTCACTGTGTTGCATAGACTGTAAACAAGCTTCCTTTCATGTAAGCAGCCTACAGGAGAGGCAGAGACGTGAGAACAAGCTCTGATGTGCGCTACTTAATGATCCACCCACATAATACTTCATCTCCTACTACCCAACACTAAAAATACTAACTCCACTACCTAGATTAGAGCACTGCTTGAAAAAAACACACCTATGGGATCGCATTTTATTAGCAAGCAGATAAGCAATAATTTTGGCTTATGGGTCAAATATCCCATTACAGAAAGACTAGAGATACGCCTGCATTTTAGTGTTCCTACTAAGTAAGAGTCAGCAGAGCACTGTCTCATCAGATGAGTATAAATGACGCAACTGATTTATTTTACAATCACACTTAGCTCAGTATAAGGTTCATGGTACACAGGTGTAAGAACACACAACAACAATAAAATCCTCAAAGACCACTCATCAGAGTACATACTTATTAGGAAGCAATGCTTCATGAATAGTTCACATTTTGGTGTTGGTGATTTTTGAACAAAGAGCACTGAACCTTGGTTAAAGGAAGACTGAGCAGTGAAACTGTCCAGAGAGAGAGCCTTGCCTCCTACCCTGAACCTTGTGTTCATATTCTAGGAAGTTTGCAGATACAGATCTTTGTTTCTTCAGATAGGTGCACAGATTCCAGGGTAAGATCTTTCTCTCTCCATCATAACAAAGGGGAATGCTGGGTAGGAGCACATGTATCCTAAACTAAACTCCAAGTTTCATAAGTCCAAGTATCTCTCTTGTGCTACAAAATCCAAACACAAGGTAGTCTGCGTCTCCTATCACTCACCCAAGACAGCAACATGAGTCACACTATGAGCCGATACAGCCTGGTTTCTGTGTTGCTGTTGTGAGCGGGGGGGGGGGGGGGGGGGGGGGGGGGGGGGGGGGGGGGCAAGGCTTGAGTCTGTAACTGTGGCAAGCGCATAGCTTATACAGTAATATTTTGCACCTTCCACAGTTTCAGGATCAACAATACTATTTCTAAAGAACATTTAGTTAATTGGACAAGTTTCATGAACAATTATGACTCTGGAATATATATTTTTCATAATCCAAGGACTTTTACAATAGGATAAACTCATATACAGTTAGAAATTCAGGTCTTGGGTGGCAGGAGCACTGATAACTCAATCTGGACTTTTACTTTAATTATCCCCTCCAATAACAATGATTTTTCTTTCAGACAAAATAACGTTACAAAATATACAGATGATTAGAGCTACATTTTCCATTTCTCTTGGTTTGAGAAAAACTAAATTAAGGATGGGAAGATCCCAGGAAAAGCATACTGTAAAGTTTCTCTTACTACCTCAGTCCTGACATCACCACCCTCAGTCAACAGAACAAGTATGACTGCACCAAGCTCATGCCTTAGCACTTCTGCCTTTCTAGAAAGGTACAGTGGGTGACACAATGCTTACAATGGAGGATCACGTGTCAAGGCCAGGCAGGACTACACAGATCTAGGCAAGCCTGGACTACATAGTAAGACTCTCACACAGAAACATATTACAAAACATCTCAATGGCCAGCAGGTAAAGATGCTTGCTACAAATCTGATGACCTGGATCCTTATCCAAGAGGAGATCCCACTCCCACAGGCTGTCCTCAGCTGTCCCTACATGTGCCAAAGCATATGCACGGGTACACACACTAAATAAATAAGTGAAAAATAATTTCTGTCTAAAATACTTCAAAGAGTACTAGTTAATCTGGCTTATTTAACTCTCATCTCACTTAATTCTCACAGTACTCTGTGACATACCTGGGATAGATATTTTTCTTTTTCTTTAACAAATGAGAAAACTGAGGGCCAGAGATGTTGAAGAACTTACTTCAGATAACGGAGGCAACAATGTAGCTTGTGTACATTTTAGCTTTCAACTAGGGCATTTAAAAACTATGGCTCATTCTTTTTTGTTAAAGTGTTAGTGTTGCCTGATTGATCTTTTCTAGTTGTAAAGGAACATTCAAATGGCTGTACATAGAGTAAGTTCTTAAACAATGCTTATCTTAAATTCCTTTACTGAAGCTGTTGTGAAGAATTAATGAGACATGTGCAAACAGTTAAACATAATTCAGATTAACTAATTTTACATAAAAGTGTGGGGCTAGGAGTATAGTTCAGTGTTACAGAGGCCCTGTATTTAAGTTCTAGACCACCTGGGCTCCACAGTAAAATTTTTTGGCTCAAAATAATCAAATAAAAGTCCGGGCTTCAAAAATGTGTATTATTAATCCTCACTGTTCTTAGGTCACACACAAAGTCCCTCCCCAGAAAGCTCAGGGGTCAGGCGTTAATCTTATACTTTGCCTTGCCACATTTCTGACTAAACGTGATCTGTACCTTGCACTGAGGTCACTTAACAGTACATATGTATGTTGGGCAAAATGATAAACGGATAATTTCCTATAATCAGACATGTCTATTTATGATCCTAACACTAGGTGGCAGTACGACATAGAGCACAGAAGAAGAGTCTGGCTTTAGATTGATAAAAGTACAATCCACTGTTACTATAAATGTTGCAAAAGACGTTTTCCCTTCTCACTAGAAAAATATCTTGTGAAATCTGGGTAAATCATTATTTTTGTTCATGATACGCTAAAATGTGGAAAACTACAATAAAAGTTGCTGGGAGCAGCATAGTACACACCTGGATTGCCCAGGAGTTCTGGGCAGTATATACTATGCTAAGCCTAAATTCAGCACCAACATAGTGATCTCCCAGGAGTGGGGACCACCAGGTTACCTAACGAAGACAGCAATTATCTGTTGTTCTCATATTTTAATTTCCCTAAACAAAATACAATGGTATATCAACAACCATATTTTATGGCTACTGAAATACTATTCAAAGAAAAATTCAAAAAACTGAATGTACTTATTAAAAATCAGTGGGTGGGGACATTGCATAGCAGGTGGAACACACAAAAACCCAATAATGCACCCAGGCCCTGACTGGCTGAAAGGAAGTGAACTGTTAGCAGTTCCTATGGCCTTGTATTTCTCTCAAGAAAAGATACTGGATATTAGTAGCATAATATTAATGGAAAATATAGAAGAAAGAGTGGCTTATGACAAATGGTGTTTGTTAACTAAGTATATTTTCTTCAATTCTTGGCCGTAAAAAAGATAATAAAACAAAGCTTAATAATCAAGAATAAAAAATTAAACCAGGCATGGTGGTGCACACATTTAATCCCAGCACTTGGGAGGCAGAAGCAGGCAGATCGATATAAGTTCGAGGCCAGCCTGGTCTACAAAGTGAGTCCAGGACAGCCAAGGTTACACAGAGAAACCCTGTCTCAGGAAAAAAAAATAAATAGAAAAGTATATTTTTAAACCAGTATTTTGAAAAATGACAGAAAACAGGTTGTTCAAAATAAAACTAAAAACTAGCTTTCTGATTAGACCTAATTTTTAGAGTATTTTACAAATTTGAAAGGCAAGACAGATGCTTTTCTTAATATAAAACAAAAACTATCCTTTAAAAAAGACAAAAACAAATTAGATCAATCTCAAATGTTAACTTGAGATAATAATTAAAGATTAAATAAATAAAACCCTTACTTTAAACTAGGCACAAAGGTTTATCAGAAAACCCCAAGAAACCTTCAAATAACAGGTAGCTCTAATGAATGTAAACTATTCCAGGGTATTTAGTAAAAAGAATCACCCCAAACTTAGACAAAGAGACCAACTAATGAAATATTAGTAGGATAATGGAAGAAATTTGTTTTTAAAACATATGTAACATAACAGAGCATGTTCCAGAAATGTAAAGATGGTGAAACAATGTATTTCTAGAACAAGACAAGTGGGTGGACATAGACTAAAGTGACTTAACGTGGCACACCTTCCTGCCCTGTGTTGTCATGTCCTTTTTCCCTTCACCCTGCCACTGTCTCAGCTCTTTAAATCAGAGCTCACAGTTCATATACAGTTTCTTAGCAGAGAAAAACATTTGCCAACACCCAGTATTTCTAGTGCATCAAGGAATCACCATGTGAAGCTAAAGAACGCAAAACCAATATTAAGTGACAACCTGGCCTGTGGTCAGGACAGCTCGGTGCTATGAGAATACGGCACATGGCTCGCCCACTCCATCGCACCAGCGTCACTTCTCTGCATGGTGACACAGTCTGCTGAACTGAGGTCTTCCAGGATGCTTAGCTAACCTACCTAATGTCACTGCCAGACAAGAGAAGACACAGGAGGTCACCCCATTTCTGCAATATAACGCTATGTGCCGCCAACTCGGCAAAAATATATACACAGGATTGAGGATCATTTTGTCACATACAAAGTGAGTAAGAAGCAAGGGAGTGAATGCTCTTAGGGTGCCTTAAAGACAGCCTGGTTTCAGATGCTAGCTCGATTTTAGTTTAATACCAGCAGGTCTCCTCAATCACACAAATGTCCATCTTTCTAAACTGAAACAGAACACAACATAGAAGAACTGTGAAAGGCATTAACCAAGTGTAATAATCTCCAAGTGGATAATCTGTTGACCAATACATACTGGACAATCCATCAATCAATCTTCTCCCATGAATGCAAAATGTTAATCTTTACTAGACAATCAAAATGCAGATATACATGTATTTGTTTCTAGATTATAGTTTGTTGGTTTGTCTAGTCCTGTGCCAGACTAAAGTTAAGAGAGAAACCAACAAGAATGATAATTTTAAAAAGAAGGAAAAAAGGATAATCAAAGTATTCTAAGACACAGTACACAGAAAAAGAAAGACAAGTGAGCTGTGAGCAGATGGTACATCATTCATTAACTAAAGAAAATCGATGAAATTCATTACCTTAGTTTACTAGCTCTATGAACAAAGTATAAAAAGATGAGCAATGGCTGCCAGTGTCACAGATACTGAGGAAAACCCACTGGCTCCATGACAAACTGGCACTGAGTAACACACCTAACCACCCGGTCCCGCACACTACTCTGAACTGTGGCTTGGCTTTCTGCAGTTTCGGGGACCCATGCCTTCCAAAGTGCAAAGATATTAAATGGAAAATTATAGACACAGCAGCTCAAGCTTTCAACTCTATGTTGTTTTGACAAGAGTGACAAACTGCATGCTGCCCTACCTACCTCTACAGGACACGAGGCATTCATCATGTAGCATACACACACTATACAGGATCTAGCTACTCGGTGTTGGTGTTTAGTAATCATCTCAGTTACCATATTAATTGCCATGGTATTGCAGGGCTCCTATTTAAGTAACCTTCATTTCATGAAATAATGGCTCTGAAGAATAAATGCAGATACTAGCAATTTTACTAAGTATATTGCTGCAATTATTCTATCTTATTACCAGTTACTGCTGACATTTTACTATTGTTGTTAACTTCTTACTATACTTCATTTTTAAATTAAATCTTTCCACCAGGCAATGGTGGTTTATGCCTTTAATCCTCTGGAGGCAAAGGTAGGCAGATCTCTGTGAGTTCTGGGCCAGCCTGGTCTACAGAGCAAGTCCCAGGACAGCCAGGGCTACACAGAGAAACCCTGTCTCAAAAGAACCCAAAATTAGTTAGTTAATTAAATTTTCATAGGAAAAAAACTACGTACTGAAACACGTACTATTGCAGGCATCCACTAGAGGGCTCAGAATTCATCCCCTGCAAGTTAGGGAGATTACTACATTAAAACAAAACAAAACCTTAACAAAATGCCAACATTTTAAACATACATACTCCATGATCCTGTAAGTCCTCTTATAAAGTTTTATTTAGTGAACACAGTGAGATCAACAAGATACAGACTATTAACAAAAAGCTAATTAAATAAACTTTAAAAAGTGGGGCTGAAGCACTTGCTACTCTTGCAAAGGACTGTTAGGTTACCAGCACCCATGTGGTGGCACACAACATCTTTCACCCCAGTTCCAGAGAGTCTAACACCTCTGGCCTCTGTGGAAACAAGGCCCACACACAAGGCATAAACATACATTCAGACAAAACACTCATACATATAAACAAAAAGAAGTAAGTGCTTTTTAAAAATAGGATAAAACAGTATGTTGTGGTTGTTTGAAAATGATTCCCATAGGCTCAAATGCCTGACTACTTGGTCACGTGTTGGTAGAAATTTTTGGGTAAGTGTAAGAGCTGTGGTCTTGATGGACTTGGTGTGTGACTAATGTAGCCTCTGAGGCTTCAGAAGTCACCTACCAATCTCAACTCATTCTCCCTGCTGAGCATTTGTGATTCCAGATGTGGGCTCTCAGCTTTCCCTGCTGCCATAATAGATTTTTAACTCTCTGGAATACAATCTTCTGTAAGTTGTCTTGGTCACTGTGTTTTATCACGACAAATGAAAGTAAATAATACACACAGAGCTGTAAAGAGAGGAATTCCAGACTTTCAGGAATAATAAAATAGCCAAAAGAATGTTTCAAGGCAGTGTATATAACAGAACCCACCTCCATTTTTATAGATGGCTACCTGTCGAGAGGACTATATCTACAGATTTCAACACATAGTCTGTAAGCATTTTTAAACTTCAAATAAATACATAGTAGTTAACAGAAAAGATAGAGAACAAAAGAGATTTATCATCATTCTTACATGTGTGAAAGTCAACCTTCCACCACTGTGATAAATTACCTGAGAAATATAACTTAGAAGATCAGACTTTGGTTTCCTAATATTTTAGTCTATAGTGGCTTGGTCCTTTTACTATGGATCTATGACAAATCTATGGAGACCTGCCTATATAATATATTGAGCAAAAGTGGCGCAAAAGTTGTAGGAATAATCAGGCACAATCTCACCGGCTTTATGGCCCATGCCATGAGACGGAAATCTGTGTCTGACACTGTTCAGATTGCCAAGAACCCAGCACTGAATAAGCCATGAAACTAGGGGACGGCCAAACCCCACTGTTCAAGAAATAAAATGACATTCTGTTATGCCAATAGATGAGTGTCTGTCTCAGCCACCATCAGAGAAGCTTCCTCCTGCAGCAGATAGGAACTAAAAAAGAGATCCACAACTATACAATGTGCCAAGAGTGAGAGAGCTTGGACCACTCAGCCCTAAATGGGATGTCGTCATCAAACCCTTCCCATCAGGGATCTGGAAACACTGATGAAGAAGAGAAAGAAAGAGTGTAAGAGCCAGTGGAGATGGAAGACACCAAGAAACAGTGCCTTCAGGACACATCAGGACTGATAGGCATCTAAACTCAAAGAGACTACGGCAGTGACTGCACAGGACCAAGCCAGATGGGATCCCAGCACAGTGAGGGAATGTGAACACAAGCCTTCATCCCTAACACAGAAGCCATTTCCAACTGTCAACTGCTGACAAAGTCAAAATTAGTTTTCTCCAATGGAGTCTCACTAGGTATACAAACTACACTTAAAGGCAGGTCCCATGACAGCAATAATGGCCAATAAACACTGACATCTTCTACCCTACTAGGGAATGACAACCAATTACAATTACAAAAATTTAGCAGCTGAGGAAAATATAAATGTAAAGAAATCTGTAAGTCAAAAAGAATCCTTTCATAAATCCTATAGCTCAAATCCATCTAAGTAGGCTTTAAGATGCAATTAAGAAAAGTAGCACACTGTGACACACATAAGTATGCCATGAAGACCTCCTTCTGGACAAGGGGAAGCTAGATTAGCAGGTGCAAAACTTCTCTATGTAGAGTGTAGAAATCAAGGTCTTTCTTTTCTATTTGACTATAATGAAAAACAAAATGAAGAATAGCTTTTGTTATCCTGGGAAAACAGGTTTAAAAAAAAAAATCACAACCTGGCCCCCTTTAAAGCTCTCATTTTTCACACTGAGCTGCTGGTGACTTAGAGCAGGAGCAAAACAAAGTATTTCATTTGGTGCCAAGTGAGAATGTTAAGGTCAATAATAACCAAGACACTCGAGAATCACGTGGGAGCACTGCAATCTTCCAGACTTCAAAACTCATGGTGATTGATTCAATCAAGGTAGTGTCAGCAAGGCTACATAATTCCAGAACACAAAGCTGCTTTACAAATCCATGAATATATGAGCATGACACATAAAGAGGAGGCAAAGCGTTCCCTGACTAACACATGCTAGTATGCTGATTAAAAGTATATGTCAACTTGGTATCAAGTACTAATAAACAGAAAATTTTAAACTATTTTTACATCAAACAATACCAAAACAATATAAATATATGAGCTATCATTTACCTAATTCAGAATATAAAATATATTTCAAATATACCTGTATGCTGCCAAATTCGACGTTCTCATAATGAAAATGTGCACACTCAGCCATCTTTGGAAAGTGTCCCTTTGTGAAGGGTAACCTAAAATACATGAAAGTAAACATGAAACAAGATACTTAACTACTGACAATCAGTTTAAAGGCCATGGATTTCAGGGCTCGTGCAAGCAAAAATACTTAGTAAGCACATGCACATGAGCACAAACGTTCACACAGACCTTTTCAGAAACATACGGAAGCAGATGGATACTGCATGGAGTGTATACATATGAACCGAAAGCAAAACGTTAAGCTTCTTACTCTTGCCTCAAGTCAATGCTCATAGAAAAGCCATACTTTTAGCAAAGTAACTGTGAACTGCCAGCTTCTACAGAGAAGCAGAATTCACAACAAGGCACACTGGATGTTACCTGTGGATGTTGTCACAGCCCATCAGTGCGGGAGGGGTGGACCTGGGTACAGAATGAACATTTTTATCCTCATCTTTCCTAGACTTACACTTGAAGTTTATTTCCCTGTCTAGTCCTCCTTTACCAAGGGAGAAGCTGAGTTTCCTGTTAAAACTTTGTGGTAAAGATTCAGGTATTCCATGTAACAATTAACTCTAGATACCTCTTTCAGACCTCCTAAAGGCTAACCTAGGATTCCATAATTCAACCAATAAGGCTTTCCTTACTACATGAGATTATGTATTAGTGGTAAAGAGGAGGATGTTGTTTCCTGCTGGACAAATGCAACTTAGTAAACAACAATGTATAGAATAGAAAATAAAGTGTATTCTTAGGAAAGTAGGATACATACAGACCTGTTCAACTGTTTGTTGGATAAAATATAAGGCTTAACAGTATAAATTGGTATATGCATAGGAAGATCCGATCGAAACAAAATATTTCCAAGAAATAAAGAAGTGACATGCATCTGCAGGAGTCTGCGTGGCGCCCACCCCTGGCCGCACTTACTTCTTCGCATGTTTCACCTTCATGCTCGCTGTACTGCCACATGCCTTAAGAGTAAGATCTCCAGGGATCTCCGGGACATCTGCTCCTCTTGCCTTAGAGAATAAAGGAAAAGGAAAGCTATGGTGATTCTGTTATTGCTGAGACTTCTTTCATTTAAAAAAAAAAGTTACAGATAAATTTTTACTGGTTCTTCTCAACCTGTACCTATAGGAACATGCTTTAATATATTTTCTTTTAAATTGTAAATGTACTTGTCTTTCAGCTATTCAGAATAAGCTAACAAAAATATTAAATTTAAATGCCTGAATTTACCATGTAAGGAAAAACTTACTGTAAAAATAAGAATGTTCGTGTTCTTGTCATAAAAATTTTATAATCAGCTATTTAAGATTCTCAGTAAAAATTAAAATCTCTCCTAGGAGTTACTGAAATGAAATAATCCAGGTTATATTACAATTACCAACACAAGTTAAAAAGTGTACTAGGATCAAGGAAACAACAGGCATTTCTCACTTCAAAATCTGAAGATGATATATGGTATTGCAAGCATATCAGTCTCCAGGTTTTTCAAAGAGGATTTTGAAATGTAGTGAAACATTAAGCTGTCTAGTTAAAAACATCTAAAATAAAGAGGCTTATAACAGTCTGAAGAAAGTAAAATTTAAGTCCAAGTATCTACCATAAGGAAATGCATGCTTATAGCCTAGATCAGAACACTGATACTTAATATAAGTTACTATTGAGAACAGAAAAACAGAACATGCCACCTGGTTCAGCCGCATCAGATATACACTCAAGGTATGCTGGGAAGAAAATTATCACCTTTCATAGCCTTTTTATTAAAAAGGCTGTCTATTAATCTAGACAGCCCAGGCTGGAATTTTAAGCTCACAATCCTCCTGCTTTATTTACTTTTTTTCTTATGAAAAAAAAACTAGCCAATATATTTTGGATGATGTTAAAAATGTTTCAACTATGTGAGATAACTGTGTGGGCTTGAAAAAATTGATTCTTGGTCTACTACCAGAAGCAGAACTGAGTGTTTCCAATGCTCTCTTCTCCTAGGAACGTTAACTATTACTAAGACCTGCTATTTGAAGGCCAATCTTCTTAGATGTTCCTTTATTCTTTACACGGTCTTCAAAAACAAGAAAGAATATGCATTATACTCTTTCTGTATTTTTGTATGTGAGAGAGTGTATATGTGTGTGACAGTGTATGTCTGCATGTGAGAAAATACACTGTTCACTCATCAGTTGTGATGTTACACTATTTTTAATTTCAGTTTTTTTTCCTCCTTTATTAATTTATTCTTGTTACATCTCAATGGTTATCCCATCACTTGTATCCTCCCATTCTTCCCTCCCTCCCAATTTCCCCTTATTCCCCTCCCCTATGACTGTTCCTGAGGGGGATTACCTCCCCCTCTATATGATCATAGGGTATCAAGTCTCTTCTTGGTAACCTGCTGTCCTTCCTCTGATTGCCACCAGGTCTCCTCGTCCAGGGGACATGGTCAAAGGTGAGGCATCAGAGTATGTGAGAAAGTCATATCCCACTCTCCACTCTACTGTGGAGAGTGTTCTGTCCATTGGCTAGATCTGGGTAGGGGCTTAAGGTTTATCGCCTGTATTGTCCTTGGCTGGTGCCTTAGTTTGAGCGGGACCCCTGTGCCCAAATCTGCCTATCATAATGTTCTACTTGTAGGCTTCTAGGACCCTCTGGTCCTTCTACTTTGCCTTTCTCCCATGATTCTCTCATCTAGAGTCCCACTAGAATGTCCTCTCCTCTGTCGCAGTTTCCTGGTAAGTGAAGGCTTTCGTGGGACATGCCCGTTGGGCTAATATGCAGATATAAGTGAGTATATACCATTTGAGTCTTTCTGCTTCTGGGTTAACTCACTCATTATGATCATTTCTAGCTCAATCCATTTATCCACAAATTTCGGGAATTCCTTGTTTTTAATAGCTGAATAGTATTCCATAGTGTATATGTACCACAGTTTCTTTATCCATTCTTCTATTGAGGGACACTTAGGCTGTTTCCATGTTCTGGCTATTATGAATAAGGCTGCTATGAACATGGTTGAGCAAATTTTCTTGCTGTGTGCTGGAGCATCTTCTGGGTATATTCCAAGGAGTGGAATAGCTGGGTCTTGAGGAAGCCCATTCCCAGTTTTCTGAGATAGCACCAGATAGATTTCCAAAGTGGTTGTACTAGTTTGCATTCCCACCAGCAATGAAGGAGTGTTCCTCTCTCCCCACATCCTCGCCAGCATGTGGTGTCGCTTGAATTTTTGATCTTAGCCATCCTGATGGGTGTAAGATGGAATCTCAGCGTTGTTTTGATTTGCATTTCCCTGATGATTAAGGAGGTTGAGCATTTCTTTAAGTGTTTCTCAGCCATTTGATATTCCTCTGTTGAGAATTCTCTGTTTAGTTCTATGCCCCATTTCTCCATTGGGTTATTTGGTTTGGTGGTATTTAATTTCTTGAGTTCTTTATATATTTTGGATATTAGACCTTTGTCAGATGTGGGGTTGGTGAAGATCTTTTCCCAGTCTGTAGACTGTCGCTTTGTTCTCTTTACCGTGTCACCTGCCTTACAGAAGCTTCTCAGCCTCATGAGGTCTATCACTTTCCCATCATTTCTGTCTACAGTGCTGTTACCTCTTGAATCAACCTTTTGATATTTTAGTCATTGTAAAGTATCTTTCTTTGCTACTTTCTTCTTTTATTATAGCTTTATAGATAATAAAAACTATGGAATCAATGAATATATTCAGCGAAGCAAAAATATAGGCCACAAAGCCAACGTCTCTAAGCTAACAAAACAAAATAAAGCAAGCCTTATTAACCCTTCTAGACAGATGAGGCAACCATCTGGACAACCTCACACAAAAGCTGAAGAATGGTTTCACTGGGCACGAGGCTGTATATTAAATGTTACAGAATTCAATTTGCAGGCTACCTGATTTTGCAGTAACCTTTAGGGGACTAAGGCCATGTTTGGTCAGAGTTGGGTAGCTGCCTAAACATTATGGCTCACAAGCCTAAAAATGAACCAGATAGCCCTTTAAGAAAAAGTTTGCCAATTTATCTAGTAAATGATTCCCCCATTTTCATTTCTATTTTTCAATGTTTTTGTTTTGGTATTTAAAGATACTTTGGTGTAGAAATAACTGCTGAATGATGAGAACTAGTAAAATAATACCTAGGATTACAAAATAAATTTTTAAATAAGGGAAAAATACTAGGTCCAATAATACAAGAGATTAATAAAATGGCTGAGTGGGTCCAAATGACACTTAGAAGATGGATTTTTTACTGTACTGCTTAGGAATATGGTGGATGGCCAGTATGGTGGTTTGACTAAGACTGTCCCCCACAGGCTCATAACATGTTAATGGCTAATCAGTGGGGAACAGAACTCTGATAGGTTTAGCAAAGAGTTGGAAGTGTGTCCTTGTTGGAAAAAGTGTGTCACTGGGGGCCTAAATTTTATTTAAAAATAAAAAGTAAAGGCAAGTTTTTTATTACCAGAAACCTCCATAATCTGCCCAAAGGTCTGCTACCTCAGGCAAGGGCATCCTGGTCAATCTGAACAGCCTATATCAGCTCAAAGACCCTGCCATGTTGACTGTCTAATATAATCTTCCTGCTTTTCTGTCATTTTGCTCTTCTCTCTGGCCCCTGAAGGGACAGCCTTGGCTATTTAACACCCAGTGAGTGTTTCTTTCTACCCATGGAATGGTCTAGTGAGGAGGCTTCACTGCAATCTTGCTTACATTTTGTGCTGAAACCAAGGAAAGCCTTTGCTTACTCAAAACCCTTCTGTTTACTTGGCCAACCTCCTTCTGTTTAGGACGGTGTCACCAGCACTGCCATTTGGTGTGGGATGGGGTGAAGGGAGCTTTAGACCTAACAAGTAGTATCTATAATTTAGAAAAACCTTCAAGAGGACAGCTTAAAATATATAACAGAATAATAAGACAAGACTTCAATGAAGACATCACTAAAGATAAGATCTAACAACCAGTAAGAGAGTGGAGTAATCCTAGATGGATATAGTCATCACAGAAACAGAAAGGGCCATGTGGGAGTCCATCACATAGGAAAAAGAAGCAAATACACACGCACATCCATGTTGCAAGATTTCATGTACAAGAGGAATGATACATGTGGTAGAAAAAGTTGATGGAGAGACATACACACATACTTGTTATTTCTCCATATGTAAAGTAGGCTTCCATTAAAAGATAAATAAAAATTAAATGGTAAAAAGGCAGACTACTGTATAATAGAAAATTATAGGCCAGCTGCAAAATAGCAAAACAAACTTATTTTATTAATTAAAATATAACTATATTGACTTTGCTCCAGAAATACAAGGGGATATAATAATATCTATCAGTCTTAATTATAATTAAAATGAATAGGGAAAGCATTAGAGTATAGACTTGATAAACACTTGATAAAACTGAACATGTTTTCATGATGAGTCCGTCTGGCTGAGGTTTGTAAAATGAAGACACTCATCCCTGTCCTTTCATATCTTACTGAGATAGGACTGATTTCCTTTTGGCCGTTTTCATCCTCCACTGGCAAAAGTACAAATCGTCATGTGCATAAAAAGCTACTCTCTTGCAAGACTACTTCAAGTAACCAAGGATCAAAGAGGACTGTAGGCTTCTATTAGCAGGGGACTAGGTGAGTGCAGCAACACCACATCCGTGCAAGGAATGATCATGACTACAAAGCGATCAGGAAGATCCCAATCGACTGCTGAGAAGTAGTCTTCACCAAGCTGCCTTAAAAGCAGTAAACATGAATATGCATGTGTGCTTTGCTTCACAAAAATAGAAGAGTAGGCAAAAACTAATTTAAGTATTTACCAATGGGGAGGACAGAAAAAAGGATAAAACACAGACTGTTCCTATTTTGAGATTTTGAGGCCAAATAAATGAGTTAAATAACAGTAAAAATAAATTAAAATGGGAAAACGTAGCACTCTCTAAAAATAGAGAATGAAATAAAACAAATGATCCTAATTATATGTTAGTGGCTAAGCACAGAGAGGGATTACTTCAAGTGGCAATAAAGTAAAACAGCATATCCGTACACCAATATTTCCTAGAAGTAAACAAAATGGTTTTTGTAAGATTCTCATTCTCATTTTGAAATTATTAAAGGTAGAAGATGGGCCAGTGAGATGGCTCAGAGGGTCAGTCCTGACTGCACAGGAAATTCAGTCCTAAAACCCATGGTGGAGGGAGAGATCCAACTCCTGAAAGCTGTCCTGACCTCTACATGCATGCCAATGCACACGCATGCTGTTCTCACATAAACATCACACACAAGCATGCACATGGTCACAATAAATAAAACTGAATTTTGAAATGAAATTTCAAAATGGAAAGACTAAAACAAACAAGCAACTACTGTCACTAAAAAAAAGTAAGGTCTTCAGTGTAAGACACGGTAGTATAAAACTGAGTAATCTGAGTAGAAATCTATATTCACTTCTGCTGCATATGTGAGAATGGTGTGTGCTTCCACACAGCTCTGATGACAGAACTCACAGATGCAGAAAGAAGGCACAAAAACTCCCGGTCATGGCCAGGCAAATCACTGAGTTCTCTGTGGAGAACCTGTTGAGGTTTTGAAATGAGTTCTATGTGAAAACACAGCTGAACTGAGAGCTGATTAAACACTGAAAATAAGGTGTCAATTATGTCAGGAGAATATGTAACAGGAAAAAGGTGGCTGTCACGGGGCTTTCATTCCTTTCTGCACACTTTTATGAAAGATATATAAAACATATGCCATGTTCATCAAATGTATAGAAAGAAGACAACTGAAAGGGAAAGTGACTCCAAATGTTAAAGGTGAAAATTTTTAATGAGCTGCAAAGACAAACTGATATGAGTGCCAAATCCATTGAGAATCAAACTTAAATTACTAAATTCATGTTAAAAGTTCTATTTTGTGCTGAGTGCAGTGGTGCACACCTGTTACCCCAGCACTTGGGGAGACAGAGGCAGGCGGATCTTTTTGAGTTCAAGGCCAGCCTGGTCTACACAGCGAGTACAGGACAGCCAAGGCTACACAAAAGAACCCTGTCTCAAAAAGCAAAAACAAGCAAAAAACTTGTATTGTGTAAGGATGGAGGGAGTGCTTTGCTCAACAAGAATTCATGTACCCAGAACTGAGGCCAAAAGTCTAGCAGAAACTGAATATAATCCAAAGGGATTTCCTTCCAGTAAAAAGCCAGTACAGTCTTTAGAAGCACACCTACAACAAAGCAAGCACTTGGTGCTCTGCAGTCTGAGCCAGTTAAACAACAAGGATCAATTGACCCATCCTAGTAAAACATAATTTGATTTGGGGAAACCAGCAAGAATAGGGAGATAATGTTTTAATTTGTCTGCTTTAACTGCTCCCTAACCCCCTAAAACTACTCTACCGTCCTCACACTGGTGCAAATGACAGAAGGATTTTCAAGTAACCAATTTTGGTGACCACATATGCAAGTAAAGTGGTAGAGTGATTGCCTGGTTAGCTGCAATGTCATTCCGCAGTCATGTAATGTGCCATATTCTGAAACAAACATGCTGGCTTCTTCTGCAGTCACTGCCCTAGCACAACCTCGGCCTGGCTGCATCATCTCTGGGTGTGAATCTTCAACATTCAGTAGACACCCTGCTGGCATGGATCAGAATACTAAGTATTACAGACTTGAAAATCTTTGAGAATTTTATACACGAATACTGTGGGGAGTGTTTGAGTGTATGTAATGCCCTTGGTCCCTCCAAATTTTGAACAAAGAGAAAAATGTAGTACATGGAAGGTGCTTAACTTGTCCCAGAACTGAATAAATAAATATATATATATATATATATATATATATATATATATATATATGGCTAGCCACCACACTGCAACAAAGAAACTGAGGCCAAGAAAGAAGCAGTTTTGTACTACGTTAGTGACAATATTTCAATTAAATTGGCAAGTAATTTGGGAATCTCTATACCTTTCAGTCAGCAACTCTCTGTTAAGAATAAAAAGAAAAACTCATCATAAAGCTACTCACTAAAGTAATAAATATATATAATAAATTTAGGATCTTATTAATTAAAGGATTATATTCTATTTTATGGATATTATATAATCATTACATTTAATTTTTATTATCTTTAATTATGTAGAAGTATATGCATGTTTATGTGGGGGTATGTGCAAATGATTACAGTACCCTAGAGGCCTAGGATCCCTTTTGACTGGAATTACAGACAGTTGTAAGCCATCATATGGTACCAGAAATCAAACTTGGGGATCCCCTGGAAGAGCAGCAAGTGCTCCTAACTGCTGAGCCATCTCTCCGGCCCGATAGTACTGCTTTTGTGTTAACAACAGCAACATACTAAATACATAAATTTACCCCTAATCAATTGTCTTCATGAATATTGATGGAGTTAAAAATTTGCACCATCTCTATTTTCACCAACTAATATTATCAGATACAGTAAATACATCATGATATATAAAAGCCAAAGAAAACATGTAACACTGCTCTAGGTCAACTTCTAAACAAGCCTTCTGCCTATTTCTCTATTACTTCATTTATCTGGACACTTCAATGAAGTGACTGCAAATGAAATTAAAGGCTCAGATTTATGCCAGGGGCATAGTGGTGCAAGCCTGTAATCCCAGCACTCAGGGAGGCAGAGACAGGAAGATCTCTGTGAGTTCGAGGTCAGCCTGGTCTACAAAGCAAGTTCAGGACAGCCAAGGCTACACAGAGAAATCCTGTCTCAAAAAAAAAACAAACAAAAAACACCAGATTTATCCGGAGCAGCAATGTTAGAGTCGATTTTTGTCAAGCTGGTAACAGAGGAGAAAGTCAAAAAAGTCTGCTGCTGGCTTTGAAGGCTGAAGAGTAATTCAGGTCACTTACAAGAGCAGATAGGTGCCTCTCTGACAACCAAGAAAGAAACCTGGACCTCAGACTTAGGACCTGCCTCATCCTGGTGGGGGACCCTCTGCCCACCACCAGACTGAAGCAGGAAGCTGATCGCTCCATGGCATTTCCAGATGAGAACTCAGCCCAGTGGCTTTCTGTCCTCTGAGACCCGAAGCTGAAAACATTCCATCTGTCCAACTTATAGAATGAGATACAATAAATGCCAACTATTTTCAGCTCCTAAGCTTGTGATAAAACTATCTAAAAATTAGTTAGAAAATTTGGTCACGTGTTGCCATTTTCCATTTTACTCTCTTAAGATTCAGTTTGTTGCATCAGCTTTGTTTTCTTGTATTTAGCACTAGGAGAGCACAGCCACTTATAAACTAGTATCATTAAATATTATTTCTTCATAATGATTAAAATACTTTTCTGCCTAAAACATAAAGAGGAAAAACTTTTATATCTTTAACTATTGAAAACTGTTGAAAATTATGAGTTGTCTCTATGTAACAGAGCAGCACCAATATAACCAGCCACAAGGGCTGTGCTGGCTAATTTTGTGTCCACTTGAACAAGCTAGTCATCTGAGAGGAGGTAATCCTGAGAAAATACCTGGGCTGTAGGCAAAACTGTAGAGCATTTTCCTAATTAGTGATTGATGAGAGAGGGCCCCCAGCCTGGGAGGGCCCAGCCAATCATGGGCAGTGCTATCGCTGGGCTGGTGGTCCTGGGTTCTGTAATAAAGTGGGTTGAGCTATCCACATGGAGCAAGCCAGTAAGTAAGTAAACAGCACCTCTCCATGGACTCTGCATCAGCTCCTGCCTCCAGGTCCTGCCCTGTTATATGAGTGAAATAAACCCTCTCCTCCCCTTGTTGCTTTTGTGTCTCATCACAGCAACAGTAACAATACAGTAACCCTAGGGGAGCATGTCTACGTGTTCCCAGTATTTAGGAAGCTGAGGCAGAAGGATATAAGCTGGAGAGAAGACTGGGCTGACAGCAAGAACCAGCCTGTACTGGTTTGAATGAGCAATAACCCCACACTCAGGCACTTGAACATGTGGTCCCAAATTCGTGAGGCTGTTTAGGGGGTCTGGCACTGCTGGAGGAAATAGGTCATTTAGGGCAAGGCTCTGAGTATTTACAGCCTTGCCCCACTTCCAGGTCACACTCTCAGCTTCCTATGTGATGAAATGTGATCAGCAAGCTTCCTGTTCTAGCTGCCTGCTGCGATGCCTTCCTTGTCATTATGGACTCCCTCTCTGGAACCATAGAGAAAACCAACTCTTTTTCTGCAGGATGCTTTTAGTCAGGCTGTTTTATCACAGCAACAAAGTAACAAATTCACTGTCAAAAAAAATTTTTTTTAATTAATTAAAAAAAATTCACAAAACCCACAAAGTGCCACCTATAATCAACTAGACAGATGAGATTTTAAAATAAAATTTATGCTATCAAGAAAAGACAACAGGAACATATGTAAGGTATACTCCCAGCCCCACCCCGAGACAGGATTTCTCTGTGTAACCTTGGCTGTCCTGGAGCTTGAGCTGTAGACCAGGCTGGCCTTGAACTCACATAGATCCACATCCCTCCCAAATGCTGGGATTAAAGGCTTGCGCCACCATTCCCCAGCTCTGTAAGGTATCTCTTAAATGAGAATATCTTTAGTCAATATTTGTCTCACTTCTGAAAACAAGAAATAATAAGGAAAAAAACAAATAAGTCTTCCAGTACCTCAGAAAAGCAAACATATTAAACCTAGTATGACAACTGACACCATTAAAATGTTGCATCAATGGATAGGCATGTCATGAAAAGACTGATTTAGTACATTTTGAATATTTTCAGGAGAACTTGTATACAAAATATGCATATTTAACAAAAACACAACAGCAATACCAGGAAAATTATCCCCATACAGTCTGGATGAAAGAATCAGACTTTTTCTAAGTCTGAATATCTTGAGTAACTCCAAAAAAAAAAACCAGCCAGAATTACTTAAAAGATATATACATTAAGTGTTTGAACGCTGCCTAGAGTCCTCCTAAAATTCTGTTTAGCATTACTGAGGGCATCTCATCTGATAACAACTAGTTTATCTACTAACAAGTCCATTAGCATGAAAATCTAGCCAGATATGGTGGCTCACACCCTTAATCCCAGAGCTCAGGAGGCAGAGGCAGGAAGATCTCTGTGGGGCCAGCCTGGTCTACATAGTGTGCTCCAGGGAAAGAAGGGGTGAGGAGGGAAGGGAGGGAGGGAGGGAGGAAGGAAAAATTTAGAGCTCTGTGAGATAAATAATGTAAAAGGCATATTTTCTAATGACTGGACACCATAGACTGGGCCCAACAACACACCAGCTAATAAATTAATCATCAACAGGCAAGTACTGAAAACCAAAAACAGAAATCAAAGCAGGCTGAAGGCAGATTTAAGACCCTGAACAGTTTATAAGTCATACAAAAAGCCTTAAGTAAAATACACTGTTGCTTTAGTTCAATTATCTATAGTTGGCTAACAACAAAAGACTGGGAAGAGAGGAGCCATGACAGCTGAAAGCCATGACAACAACTTTGCAGCAGAAAAGTTGCCTTAAGGTTCACGTCTACTAGAAACATCTCAGAGAACCAATGAACAGAAGGGGAAACTATTCAGAAGCAAAGTTTAAAACAATTTTTTAAAATTACTAGCAAGTACCATTAGGATAATTATCCCAGCTCCTCTGCTAGGCAATAGCTAGTTAATTAACCTAAATTAGCACATTTACATATTAGCAAATTTATGCTTTTTACATAACTGAGATTCATCTCCATCTTTTTACATCATTCCATTTGCCCTAGTAAATGTTTAAAATAATTCTGCTTCTTCAGCTTATACTTGGTCCCAATAATACATATATTTTTATTATACATCTTATAAAAGGCTCTAGGCAAATCTAAAGACAATACACTTCTACCTTTCTAGGTATTTTATTCAGGTGAGGTTGTATGCATACAAGTATGTGAGGCAACTACTATGCTCTCACCTCCGTGTGCATGTGTGTGGAGGCAGAGGTTAACCTGAAGTGACATCAGGAGTTGCTCTTCTCTTTGGTTTTGAGACAGGGTCTCTCACTGAACTTGGAGAACTGGGCAGCAAGACTCCAAGTTCCATCTGTCTCTGCCTGTCTTTATCCCACGTTAGTGTTGGAGTTACAGGCAGCGTATCTGGCTTTAAAGTGAATCTGAACTCAGGTCTGCATGCCTGAGCTGCAAGCAATTTACCCACTTAGCCATCTTCCCAGCCCAAGGTACTTTGTTAAAATTATTTTTTTCTTCAATGCTACTAGAACATAACAGTGATCTATTCTACGATAAATTACATATATTGCACATTAGATCCACACACACACAAGTTAGTAAAATGTTTGCTTAGCATTCATGAAGCCCTATGTTCAATCCCCAGCACTATAGCTAACCACCTGTGGGGTGGGGATCTGGCTCAGTGGATAGACGTTCGCTGAGGAAGCACAGCACCTGAGTTTAGAGCTCACATAAAAGGTCAGATGTGGCACATATCTGTAATCCTGGAGCTGGGAAGGCAGGGACAGGAGGACAACCTCTGGAACTTACCAACCAGCCAGTCTTGTCAGTCGGTGATGATGACAGACCTTGTCTCAAAAATTAAGGTGAAAAACCTGACATTAACTTCTGCCTCCACAAATATATGTAAGTAACTTCTGGGCCAGCCTGGACAAACAACACGACGCACTACTATTCTAAGAAAAAAAGAAAACTAACATCATACAAATTATGCAAAAATAAAGAGTATGGACAGAAGGGGAAAGGGAAAGAGGGTCACAAAAACAGAGGTAACTTAGCTGACAACTAACATTCTGTTAGAGGAAAAGAACCCATTATTCTTCTGGGAGTTTACGTAGGGTTTTTTGTTTGTTTACTTTTGTTTTTTGGCTTGTTTGGGTTTTGTTTTGTTTTGTTTTGTTTTGTTTGAGTATTTCTTAAGTTTCAGAGAAACTTTGAAAAGCTCCATCTTAAAAGTAAAATCTAGATTACCAAAAGCCTTAAATAGCAAAGTATTAGAAGTTTTCCATTTATGTCATGACAAACTATGACACATTTAAGCACTGGTCAACTGTTCAAAGGCCCACCCTTATGAAATTGTCCATTTTCAACCACTTCTGAACTATTAAGCTTGCAATTTCTCATACATTTCCTAGAGCTTTCAGTAGTGAGGTAGTCATCTTCAATGATTAATACCACATAACGAACGCCAGAGACTGGCAACCATTCCCGCCCTGGATTTTAGATATTAATCAATGAAGCATTTATGACTATCCTCTAAGTCACAATACTCAAAGCATTCAGCTTTTAGAGAGTATGAGATAATAAACATCATCAGCGGTCCTCTAAATTAAGACTTATTCATCATCAGAACTAAATAGTTACCACACAGTAATAAAGGAATAAAAGGTATTCATTTTTGGAACATTCACAAAAGCTTTTTTTCTCTTATGCAAATTGAAAATGTTCTCATTCCCCCCTCTCCCTCCCTCTCCTTCTCCCTCCCCCTCTCCTTTCCCCTTCTCTCCCTCTCTTCCTTCCTCTTTCTCTTGCTCTCTCTTTCTCTGATAGCCTTAAAGTACCAGTCTTAATGAAGATGAAAATTTATATTAATGTCTGTTCTACTTTGCTGTCTGTTGCTGTGATAAAACACAGGCCAAAGCCAACTTGGGAAAGAAAGGCTTTATTTCATTTTATAGGGTACAATCTATCACCTAAGGAAGTCAAGAAGAAACCTGGGTACAGGACCTGGAGGAATGTGGCTTACTGTCTTACATCCTCTGGTATGTTCAGCTATCTTTCTGATAGCCCAGGTATGCCTGCCTAGGTACAGCACCACCCACAGTGTGCTGGGTCTTCACATATCAATTAGCAAGTATGAAAATGCCCCAGAGACGTGCCCTAAGGCCATCTGATCAAGACAACTTATCAGTGGAAGTTTCCTCTCCCGGGTGGCTTCCCATAGACTCTAGTTTGTATCAAGTTGACAAAAGCTAACCAGCACAATGTTCAACAAGTAAGATAAAGAGGTAAGTTCACTGTTTGGGAGGTGGGGGGGTGGGGGGGTGGGGAGTCATTTCCTTTGGATAAAGAATGGCAGTTTCATTTACTGAATAAATATTTACTGACAACTACTCTGCCTGGCACAGAAGACAAAGCAGTAACTAACCATAATTAAAGGCTCTACTCACACAGCTCATACTGCAATGGGGAAGAAAATAATCACATAAAATTTCAGTATTTGTAAGTAATACAGAGAATTAGAACAGACTAAGAAACAGATGGGAGTGCAGGGTTACTGTTTTGCTGAGATGGCTACATCTGAATAGAGACTTACTAAAAATGAAGACGTGAGCTTTGCAACGATCTGGGGGAAAGCACTTTTTAAGCAAAGGAGGATACCTAAGTATAGATACACACAGGCAAAATACGCATGTAATCTATAACTCATTTTTTATATTTCTAATACTGAACATAATATCACAAAATTCAAGTGTGATGGCACCAAAACGATGGAAGAACACAAGTGTGATGGTATAGATGGTTTTAGTCCAAGGCGTGAGGTAATGTTCAGCATGCTTGAGAACTGTGTAAAAGTCAAAGTGAAATGAGCGATAGAACTAAGTAGGAAAGGATTTTAAATTACCTGGCTCATAACAACACAAGGTTTTGAAAATGGATGATAAAATAAAGTCAGTGGGTTAACATGAACAATAAAGTTGTAAAAGGACTCTTGCAAGGAGTCCCAAAGATGAAGTATGTAGCTCGTGATGCTCAAATGCTCTTCAGGGTAAGGGTGAGGGACATGGAAGCCAGGCGCACTGTAATGGCAGCAAAGAACTAGGCAGGAACAAACAAACAAACAAACAAACAAAAAGGCGTGGAGCAGAGATACCAACATTTATAGTGGGAAGGAAGCACGGCTGAAAGGTGTAACATTTATGAATGGCTGAGTGTAAGCTTGTAGGAGTGTGTGCTTTGTGTTTTTAAATGAGGGGAAGAAGCTCACACATGCAGAGTTGACAATACAACACACTATTTTCCTTAATTTTAAAAACTGATATTCCAGAAAATAAAATTTTATCTTGTTTTCAGACATACAGCTGCTAACAGGGGTATTTATAGACCGACCATTTGTTTTCTTGTCAATAATTTTATTTGTTCCAACATGAACTGACCTGCTTTTAGCCAAGTGCTGACCACATACTAATTTCAGTGACTGAAAAGTAAACTGAAGTGAAAAATGTTCCTAACCAAAAGCATTAAAACAGCATGTTCATCAACACTCACACTGCTGTTTGGCATGTTCCAAGCTATGCTATTAAATCACAGCAGCACTTCAACTCCCAAGTGCACTGAATCATTATGTTTTTTAAATACTAATGCTTGCACACATACACAAGACACATTGTTTGCCTTGGGTATTTCTAATACTGAGCATAAAATGAGTAACAGAATCCTAAAGTGATGGTACCAAAATGAATGAAAAAATATGAGTGTGACGGGAGGGTGGTTTTAGTCTAAAACTAGCACCAGAAATAATAATAATAATAATAATAATAATAATAATAATAATAATAATAATAATAATAATAATAATAAATAATAATAACAACAACAACAACAACAACAACACCATAAACACTTCCACACAAATACACACAGAAAAACAGACACACACACTTTAGCTATTTTATGTTAGCATTTAATAGACCTTAATATTCAAATCTAAATAATCTCAATGTTAGTTACAATAATTAATTTGTAGTAACTTAGAGAAGTTCTATTTCTTTCTTATATTTCTTGTTTAGTTCACTTGTTTTGTTGTCTTGGTTTAAGAAGTGGGTTAGGGCAGCTGGCCGCAGTGACACACAGTCAGGGAGGCAGAGGCAGGGGGATGTCTGCGAGTTTGAGGCCAGCCTAGTCTACAAAGCAAGTCCAGGACAGCCAAGGCTACACAGAGAAACCTTGTCTCAAAAAAACAAAAACAAAAAAAGAAGTTAGTGTCTTATTATGATCCCTAGACTGGCCCCCAAATCCTGGACTCAAGCAAACTTCCCAATTCAGTCTCCCAACTTGCTGAGACTTACAAGTACTATGTCTAGATTAGACTTTTAATTTTGTAAGAAGGGTCACATGTGTGTGTATGTGTTGTGCACGCATGTGCAGGTGCACTTGCATGAATGCAGAGAGGCCAGATGATAATATCACCTGCCTCCCTCAGTTCTCCACCTCATCCTCTTTGAGATAAGATCTCTCACTGAGCCCAGAGCTCACCCATTTGGCTAATCAAACCAGTCTTTTTCTGCCTCCCAAGTGCTGGGTGTGAAGAAGAAAGGAAGTCTTGATGAATGTGTATTGTTGACATGAGTGTGGCCAGGACAAGGACACTGATGCCTCAGACTCAGGGATGGAAAGGACTTCCACCGGTCAGGCTATGAATGTGCAGGAGAGGTTGACCTTTAGCTAAAACAGCACAGCTAAAAGCTCCTCCTGCACTTCCTCTTCCAGGATGACTGCACCCTCGGGAGACTGCTCCCCTGCCTACACAACTCCTACCAATATTAGGGAGCCCCTTCCAGCACTAGCTAGCCCAGCTCCTCACCGGTCACCATGCTGTGACACACTGGTAAGCATCAGGTCTTCAGGGCTCCAAGGAGCACACAGCCCGCGGAACCCCATAATTAAGTTCCTTGTGTCTCTTAAGGGCCTCCTTTCTGTGTTCCCAGCCAGGTTCCCAAGACACAGCCAGATAGGCCTCGGCAACCGGATTATAAGCAAGCCTAATTGCACCTAGATTTTCATGTGGGTGCATGGATCCAACTCAGGTCCTCAGGATTGTGTGGTAAGGACTTTACCAGGAGAACCATCTCCACAGCCTCGAGATTGGATTTTTCAAAATAATGATTTTTATTAGTAATCTGTGAAGAGTAGCTAATCATATCAGAAGCAGAGCACTAGTTTAGTTTTACTATAACCTAGATTTTTTAAATGTCTTTATATAAAATCCTTTAAATTTAACAGTTTATAGATTTCTGGATCTCTTTAAATGTTGATGAAAAGCTAACTTTCTCATTGTACCATACAAATCAACATTTAAACCATCAATTTCTACATTAATTCAAAATTAATTATCTGGAACTGTTAGAGAAAAAAATTAAAGGCTTCTCTTAGTACATTTTTTTTCCTCAAAGTGGCTTTTCATTTGAATAGTTATGAGAGAAAATAATGCAAACTTCATTACAGAAAGGTTAGTAAATACAGGCTCCTAATTCATCCCTTTATTTTGTTTTTCTTTTGTCATAATTTTTTAGACTTATTTACTTTTAAGTGTATGAGTGATGCCAGCCATGTATGGCATCCTATGCCCTCTGAGGTCCAAAAAGGGTGTAAAATCCCCTGGTACTGGAGTTACAGATGGTTTTGAAGCACTGTGTAGGTGCTGGGAACTAAAACCAGGTTGTCTAGAAGAACAGTAAGTGCTCTTAACCACTAAGCCATCTATACAGCTCCCATTTTGTTTTTTGAAATGGGGTCTTGTGTAACTCAGGCTGGCCTCTAACCTGCTACACAGCTGAAGATGACCTTAGACTTCTGATCCTCTTGCCACTGCCTTCGGAATCCTGGGGTTACAGTGAGTCTCCACACCTGGTTTTATGTGGTCCTGGGGATCAAGCTTGATGCATGCTAGGCAAGCATGTTACCAAGTAAACTACACCCCCATCCAGGCTTCCTGTACACTTTTATAATTCAGGAACTTGAATTTATTGAATATGATGTTTTTAATGAAAGAGTTACATTACCTGCCCTCAAGGAACTTAAACATGAGAAACTTAAGAATACAGCAAGGAACTGACATATGTGATATAAAAATCAATTTCCACATGTGCTCAGATAAACTAATTGGCATTCTAAAGACAGAATTCAGTAATTTTGTGTGCATATTCAATGTAACACTTTAATACAAAGTGAATGAAGCACTATAAAAAAAAACAAACGTAGCCTTTCTATTAACAAATTCAATGTAGATTTATTGGAAGTTATAAAACTATAAGGAAGAATTATGAAAGGCAATAATGGGCAAACAAATTATTAAATACCATTTCATTGGAATGCCAGTGGCTTCAGGAATTACTTGAATAACTAATAGTAATGATTTTTTAATTAATTTTTTACTATTGTAAACTTGGTAAAGATCAAATAGTCTTGAGTCAAAAGATATAAATCATGTCTACTGGGCCAGACGTGGTGGCACACATCTTTAATCGCAGCACTCAGGAGGCAGAGGCAGGGGGATCACTGTGAGTTCGAGGCCAGCCTGGTCTACAAAGGGAGTCCAGGACAGCCAAGGCTACACAGAGAAACCCTGTCTTGAAAAACAAAACAAAACAAATCATGATCACTGGGACAGAACAATTTGTATACACTTGTACGTAGTTTAGCAACACAGCTCTGTAAATGAAGGTGCTTTGGATCTCTGATGCAGTTAACACCTGATAGTTCTGAGATCTGAAATAAACTGAAAGGCAACCCTCTGGGCACACCTGTGAGATGTCTTCTTGACTCGAGTAACTGAAGTGGAAGACCCACCCCCATTGTGGGTGGCACCTACCAATGGTGGCCCAGGTACAAGGACGTCCAAGAGACAAGCCTTTGTTCTTTGCATACTTGCCTTCAAGCTCACTGGAAGTCCATCTAACCAGGTCAGGCGTTCATCTACTCACTCACTGCTGCCACCAAAGCCATTCTTCACCAACCTCTGAATTTCCACTTGGAGTAAAGACCAGTGACTCTCTTGCAATTTCCTACCTTCTGGGCCAAACTGCGACTCGACCTCTCCAATATGAAGACAGCACATTGTACTACCTAGACAGTATTATGTATAAGACCCTCAATAAACCCCTTTTATTATATATTTGTTATGACCGTTGTGTTCCTCTGGAGAACTTAAAGTAATATAACTCCTAAAGGATTCCTTAATTAAGTGTATCTTGATATAGTCAACCTGTATTTTTTATGAAAAGCATTATTATATCCTCTTTTAAAATGAATGTGATCCCTAATCTTCCTCAAAAGGACAGATACATTCACAATTGGTTACAGTCACCCACTGAGATCACTACTACAGTATAGGAATAATACAGCACACTATGAGAATTAAAGAACAATTTTATCTCCAGAAGGTTTTGGAAAAACCTTTCAGTTAGCAAGTTTATCCAGCCTTTTGCTATTACAATATGGCATTGTCATCTACAAAATTCATACTCAAGAACCATGCAATCAAATTACAAAAATTTTTTTAAGTCACATAAAAATGGGGACTGGCAAAATGGCTCAGCATGTAAAGGCACTTACTGCCCACCAATGAAAACCTAACAACTTTAACTTGATCCCTGCAACCCATACAAAGGTAGAAGGAAGAAACCGACTTCCACATTTATATTCTGACTTCCACACACATGTTTGGCATGTGTGCTATACACGCGCACACACAATTACAGCAATAATAGTAAAATTTAAAAAAACTAAGAAGAGTGAATTTTAACTATCATATAGGAAAGAACAGAACAGTGACAACTATTTCTGACTCAAATTAGATATCAAAATATTACATAGTGAACTAAAAATAAATCAGTGTTGCTAAGCTATGCACTCTGCATTCTCAACTCACAGGACAACTCTCTGAAAAGTCAAAAACAAAACACCCTGTGGGTCAGATAGATCATCTTCTAGAATTTCTTCACAAAATTACAAGATTGTGACCTAAGTGGCTTTTCTAAGTAGCTCATCTGTTAGCTGAACAAGGAAAGCTGGTTATCAATGGAATCAACTCAATTATAATTGACTGAAGAAATCCATCCAGAAAATACAAACTGGCTTAATTCTATTTAGGGAAAATAGTTATTGGAAGAGTTGAAATATTATCAAAAGTTGGTTTTTTAAAAATTAGCAAATTGTATTCCTTCCCTCTTGATGAATGGATAAGTGTAACCAATGTGTCTCTGGTACTTTGGAGGAGGAGAACGTTGGCCCCTAGGAAGGATATGCTTGGGACATCTACAGGACAGAATGCTCACAAATAACTTAAACGGACATTAATTCAGTACCACCCAAAGTAAAACTTACCAAGATATATGCAACTGATTTTGGCAGAAATACATGTGTACTACAAAAAGGCTCGGTTGGACATATTTCAACCTCTATTACTTAACACTAAAATGCTTTGGTAAGTTATTTTTGTGACAGGCTTGATATTTCTAATGGAACACAACCTAAAATTCAAGGCATAGCATAGTTTATAAAGACATCTGAAGGGCTAATATTCCTGGAGCCACATGTATTCACTAGCTATTTGTATACTTCCCAAGCTATCAAATATTAAGACTGAAGATTTTCTTTCCCATGCAAGTATGTAATGAAAATAATTTTCAGACTCCAACTATAGGGTCAGGGCAGCGCTATTCAGACCACAACGCATGTGCAAAGTGAGTTTCCATTTTACAAATGTCACTCAACTGTGTAATGAGATGCTTCCAACTAAGTTTCATTGAGTAGTTAATATGCAATACAATGAGATACTAAAAGGCAAATATATAAAATCTAGTAACTCTATAAATGAAAGTAACAAAATTTGATAAATTAGTATCAAATCTTGGAGTTCAAGATCTAGCTGGGTGGTAGAGTGCTTGCCTGGCATGCACAAAGCCCTGGGTTTTCAATCCACAGTTAAAAGACCATTATGTTTGTAACCTGATATCAATAGTTGCAAACCTATCTGTATGAAGAGACCTTTTACAAACTGAATTTGTGAATTCTCATAAACCACTACTGATATATAAATGTTTATACTACATTTTAATGACAGAGAATATTAACATAGAACTACAATTGAAAATAGTGTTATAGCTCATAACAAAGAATTTTAATATTTTTACTAATATTTCCAAGTTACAAACTTTTTTTTTTTTTAAGTCTGGTCTACTGGCTTACTGCAGCATCCCTTCACTGGTCTCCTGGCTTACTGCAGCATTCCTTCACTGGTCTCCTGGTTTACTGGAGCATTCCTTCACTGGAGCATCCCTTCACTGGTCTCCTGGTTTACTGGAGCATCCCTTCACTGGTCTCCTGGTTTACTGGAGCATCCCTTCACTGGTCTCCTGGTTTACTGGAGCATCCCTTCACTGGTCTCCTGGTTTACTGGAGCATCCCTTCACTGGTCTCCTGGCTTACTGCAGCAACCCTTCACTGGTCTCCTGGCTTACTGCAGCATTCCTTCACTGGTCTCCTGGCTTACTGGAGCAACCCTTCACTGGTCTTCTGGTTTACTGGAGCATCCCTTCACTGGTCTCCTGGCTTACTGGAGCATCCCTTCACTGGTCTCCTGGCTTACTGTAGCATCCCTTCACTGGTCTTCTGGCTTACTGCAGCATCCCTTCACTGGTCTCCTGGTTTACTGGAACATCCCTTCACTGGTCTCCTGGCTTACGGCAGCATCCCTTCACTGGTCTCCTGGCTTACAGGAGCATCCCTTCACTGGTCTCCTGGTTTACTACAGCATCCCTTCACTGGTCTCCTGGTTTACTACAGCATCCCTTCACTGGTCTTCTGGTTTACTACAGCATCCCTTCACTGGTCTTCTGGTTTACTACAGCATCCCTTCACTGGTCTCCTGGTTTACTACAGCATCCCTTCACTGGTCTTCTGGTTTACTACAGCATCCCTTCACTGGTCTCCTGGCTTACTACAGCATCCCTTCACTGGTCTCCTGGTTTACTACAGCATCCCTTCACTGGTCTCCTGGCTTACTACAGCATCCCTTCACTGGTCTTCTGGTTTACTACAGCATCCCTTCACTGGTCTTCTGGTTTACTACAGCATCCCTTCACTGGTCTCCTGGTTTACTACAGCATCCCTTCACTGGTCTCCTGGCTTACTGCAGCATCCCTTCACTGGTCTCCTGGCTTACTGCAGCATCCCTTCACTGGTCTCCTGGCTTACTGCAGCATCCCTTCACTGGTCTCCTGGCTTACTGCAGCATCCCTTCACTGGTCTCCTGGCTTACTGTAGCATCCCTTCACTGGTCTTCTGGCTTACTGGAGCATCCCTTCACTGGTCTCCTGGCTTACTAGAGCATCCCTTCACTGGTCTCCTGGCTAAATGGAGCATCCCTTCACTGGTCTTCTGGCTAACTGGAGCATCCCTTCACTGGTCTCTTGGCTAACTGGTGCATCCCTCAGGAGCATCCCTCACTCGTCTCTTATATTACTGGAGTACTACCTCACTGGTCTCCTCTCTTCCTCTTTGGACTCTTACTACCTACTAGCAATCTGGACTTTCTTTAAAATGTCAAGCCAGATCCTGTCACTTCTCAGCCAAAAGTCCTTCAGTGGTTTCCAACTCACTCAGAGCCTTTGTCACTGGCTCAGAGGAAAACACATCATCTGTTCTCCACCTTCAAAACACTTCTTCTGACTTGTCTCATATTCTTCCACCAGGTCATTTAATGAGCCACACTATTTATGTTGTTTTCCAGCTTGCTTTTTAATTCTATGACATAGACTTTATTTAACTTGTTCTTCCGCTGCCTAAGGTGTTCCCACATAAACATACTACTTGCTCCTTCACATTCTTCAGTGTGTGCTCATATTTTACCTTCTCAGAGGCCACGTGTGGTATTCTCAGCCAGCCAGCAATTGTTATTTCACACTGTAGTCTACCTCTCTACCCACAGCATCTTAAGTTTCTACTCAATAAATATACAAAGTAACAAATCACTGTGCTTTTTCCTGTGAGTAATGGTGCTTCAGTCATTTTCTCTTACATAGCTACTTATATACATATGTATACAACTGATTTACCATTGCGCTAAGTGTTTCCTCCCAATCAGGTCGCTCACGGGGGTGAACATTTCTGTGTAGCTCTGGAACAAAATCATCCTCTTCAGAATGTATTGAGGACTTCATCTTCCTAGAGAGAGAAACATGAAAAACTTCTGTAAGAATTCCCATCTCTATGAATACTATTTCTTTTTTTTTTAATATTTATTATTATTATTTATACAGTATTCTGCCCACACGTGTGCCTGCCCACCACAAGAAGACACCAGATCTCATTACAGATGGTTGTGATCCACCATGTGGTTGCTGGGAATTGAACTCAGGACCTTCGGAAGAGCAGACAGTGCTCTTAACCTCTGAGCCATTTCTCCAGCCCCCTATGAATACTATTTCAATGAACACAATCCAAAAGGCAAAAACTAAAAAAATCTAATTTTAACTTTAATTCAAAGAACTTGAGTGGCTAGCAGTGCTTATTTCTACGCTGGCTCCAGAGATCTGCCCTGATATATCAAACACCTGTTTAACATAATATGAATCTTGAAGATGATCTGTTACAGAAATTATTTACTCTAAAACAGTACCAATAGAACTGTGCTAAGCATTAGCAAAACTTCATACTGGGAGGCTGGCTCCAGTGGTAAAGTGCTCACTGCACAAGCATGAGGAACTGATGCACAGATTCCTAGTAAGCAAATAAAAACCAAGCTGTGGCAGTGCATGCCTCTACCCCGGCACTAGGGAGTCCCAGGCACTTGCTGGCCAACCTAGCTGCATCAGTGAGCTTCAGGTTCACAAAAAAAAAAAAAAAAAAAAAAAAAAAAAAAAAAAAAAAAAAATCAAAAGAGGTGGGGGATAACTGAGGAAGATACAACTCTGGCCTCCGACCTCCACATGAATATGTACACATGTGTACATATATGAACATATATGCATACAAGTAACTTCAGGATGAAGAAGAAATAATTAACTTTTAATTCCATTTTATGGAACAGAGTACATTGAACTAGCACTATCAACAAGAGCCAACAAGAGCAATTGTGAATGCTACACAAAATACATCAAACACACACATCTGAAGGAATGTAGGATTTCCAAGTCTACAATCCAAACAATTATAGAAAAAAAAAAATACCCCGGCATACTACAACAATCTTGGGTGGGTTGATTACATAAAAGTTTTAGACTATGTTTACCTAAACTGATAATACAATGTATACAGACAGAGACACAGGAGGTGGGCAAAGGCAGAGGAGCCCAGCAATGCTGAAGAGACCAAAGGACAAGATGGCACTGCTAAGTGTTCTAAGCTCTCAACTGAGACTCTACGAAAGCCATGTCTTAGAACTCAGCCCCAAAGAACAAAAAAGGAGCACTAAGGTTGTAAGGAAGCACACAGGGTCAGAATTGCTAGGGAAAGTACTCAGTTGAGAAAATTAAAAGGCAAAACAAAAACAGGATTCTTTGCAAATTTCCCATCTATGTTACATGATATGCAATAAACATTAGGAGGCAAAAAGAAAAGAAAATGTCACGGCAAAAAAGGGGAGGGGGCTGTGGTAGTACACACCTGTAATCCCCGCAGTTGGGGGGCAGAGGCAGGCACAGTTTGAGGCCAGCCTGGTCTAGCTCTCAGACCCACATGGTAAAAAGACAGAACCTCCACAGATGTACTACAGCATGTATTCCCACACACTCACTAGGTACCTACACAATACAACAAATAAACAAATGTAATTAAATGAGTAAGAGATGGGTTTCAAAAGCAGATAATTGAAGAAGGCGGCCAAGCTGAAGGAGAAATATGAGAAAGACATTGCTGCCTAGAGAGCTGAAGGAAAGCCTGATGCAGCAGAAAAGGGGGCGGTCAAGCCTGAAAAGAGCAAGAAAAAGAAGGAAGAGGAAGGCGATGAGGAGGATGAAGATGAGGAAGAAGAGGAAGATGATGATGATGCATAGGTTGGTTCTAGCACAGTTTTTTTTCCTTGTCTGTAAAGCATTTAACCCCCCTGTACATAACTCACTCCTTTTAAAGAAAAAAATTGAAAGGCTGTGTTTTTAAACTGTACAGTGTCTTTTTTTGTATAGTTAACACACTACCGAATGTGTCCTGGTGGTACTTTCAATGGCCACTGACCTTGCCTGATACAGTCTGGGGGTTGTAATTTGGCATGGAAATTAAAAGCAGGTTCTTGGTGCACAGCACAAATTAGTCATATTTGGGGAGGGTAGGTTTTGTTTTGCTTTTTTTTTTTTTTTTTTTTGCTTTTTTTTTTTCCATCTTGTCTGTGATGCAGCTTATATGAAGATAATTGTTGTTTTGTTAACTGAATACCACTCTGTAATTGCAAAAAAAAAAATGTGGCTGTTTTGTTGACATTCTGAATGCTTCTAAATAAATACAATTATTTTTATTAGTAAAAAAAAGCAGATAATTGACTAAATCGAAACTTTCCTAGAATGCATCAGATAAAAAAGAACCCAGGGCAAGCAACTCTAAAGAAATGGGAACCATGGGCTTCCAGAGATGAACTAGATCACAGGCAATTACTTGCCTGGGGCCAAGCAAGGGAAAAAGAGAGACACGAGCTGGTAAGGAGCATTTGGTTAACTTTTTATTAAGTTGCTTAAAATATTTAAGACTAGTATGTCCGATGAAATGAAAAGAAAAATAGATAAAAGTGAAGATTTCAGCAGGGAACTGGTGTATTGAGACACTAATGCTCACTCTAGGACTAAAGAAATGTATCTGCAAGTACAGATTCATTAGATGTGGGCTGGAGAGGTGGGTCAGTAGGTAAAGGTGCTTGCTGCCATGCCTGACCCTGGGGATTTGACCCCCGGTCCCTCATGATGGAAGGAAAGCATGAAAACACCTCAACACTGTTCTCCGACCTCCACGCCACAGAAAGCATGCGTGTGGTGTGTGAGCAATAAGAACATAAATGTAAAACACAAGACATAATCTGGAAGTTTTTAAAAAGAAATTCACTAGGTGTGTGTAATTTACCAATGAACCTGACTTAAACACTTAGCTAGAAAACAAGCATCACCCTT